>NW_017296956.1:580548-617525 GCF_001594075.2 Trachymyrmex cornetzi
CCGAAAAGTAATGTGAGAAATACGACGGAGGCCGCGGCGCGGGTCAAGAGGTACAGTCGAAATGCAGGCGAGAGAAGCGAGAGGGCGGAAAGAACTGGGAAGATATTTGGAACGCTCAATTCTCAAGGTACCTATAGGAAGCGAGATATCGGGCGTCCGACGAAATAACCGTGGAATCTTATGCTCATTTCGCGAGAGCCGCCCGAAGCCGCCAGCAATTCCGTATCGGACTCGGGAGATCGCATTGTCACCACCACCATCCCTCCCTTTCTCCCCCGCTTGTTCTGTCGTCTGCCCGCCGCGCTCTCGAGTGCAGCATCTCTGACACTCGCACGACACTAAATCCAGCACAATGGCGCGGGTGTAATGCTATATAGCGTGTTCCGCGGGTCGATGCCGCTTTACCTCGCCCGCTCGCTTCGAATACCTGGGAAACTTGTACAGGATGGTGCAGAGCTAACGCCCATCTTCCAAACTTTTGAACACCAATGTAACGTAGACAAATCGAGGAGGTATTAATTTAAGGCAGAGGACGAAATGTTTAGATAAAATTATAGATGATGAAGGCAATGACGAAGAGATGGAGGAATTGCTAAAAACGTTAACAGTTAGGAATCGTGTAAATAAACAATAACGTCTAGTGTCTCTTCAAATACATTGAAGTATTAATAATAGCATAATGCTTGCTAAGTATGTTAATATTGTATTACTAAATATTTGTGAGAATTAAAAAAAAGTAATTTATACGTACGTATTCAAAAACTTGAAATTGACTCTGAACCATCCTGTATAAATGTCCATTCGAACATACTCACCTCTACAAAGCAAACCTGCATTCAATATCGCGATGACATCTTTAGCGATGTCTATGGATCCATAAAGACTTCCAATCACACGAGATTTGTTCAGCGGATGAGCATTTCCTATAGGAAATTGTTATTCAAATTGCGTACTATGCTACATAATACATGTACTACAAACAAAAAAATGGCCTGTTTTCAGAACGTTGACTCTTGTCATTGTGTAATAAACTTGTAAGGTTAAATTGCAGTTTATATTCATAGATTGCTCGAAGATTATTTTATAAATTATAATAACAAAGTTCTATGTTCTTTTTAAGAATGAGAAATATACTTTCAAAAAATACACAGATCAAAACCACGATTGCACATAATTGTATTAATGATTTATGGCTTTGGGGTCGCACTCTAATCAAATCGCTTTATTAATTTCCTCAAATGAATTCTACTTTAATGAGACGAATATTGTTAAAATAAAAATAAATATAGACGCATAAAATCGGATGCATTCTTTCGCTTAAAAATAGCGAGACGAATCGCTTCCGCGTTTCTAAAGTATGGAATATTTAATAAAACATGTATTATTGGACGTTCATCGAATTTTTAGTGATATTTCTGGCGACGTTGCCGTTGACTTTCAAGTTGAGTTTCGATCGATGCTATTTGGCCGAGCCATGAAAGCGCAAACTCTCAAAAAGTAACAAAGCCTTCCAAGAATCGTCAAGCAGTACTCGGAAACGATTTCTAGAAGACTCGGTCAAAGATCTTTCGATGTAAACGGCCGCGGATTCAAATCGAAATCGGTTATTTGAGTGTACTTATGATCATAATACGATTAATAAAAATTTTTTATTATGACAATTTATTTCAACAATAATTTACATATTTTAATTCTCAAAAATTTAATAGATGTTATTAATTCCAGATGTCACAGTTTAACAAATTTTTAATTTTATTTTGTAAAATAATGATAGGTTGAAAATTTTATAACCTTCTTTATTTTCGTTTGTTCTTCCACTTGGAAAACTTCGATCTGCATTTATGTATTACATTTACAATTGTTAGTTTCAATTATAAATAATCAATGAGAGTGAAAAATTATTTACCAGTTGTGTTAAATTTATAGGTAGATATAATTTTCATTCCAACACAGCTTCGCAATATGGACAATTTGTAATAATAATGTAATGAGATATGTCGTAGTGTTCTCGGAAATGTTGCATTCTTGTTTCGATTAGATTCCTAGTAATCTCCTTTAATATTCCTATATTTTGATTGAACGTTATTATCTAGAGAATAGAATAGAATAGAATCGTAATTTATGCGTTCTAAGATCTCAAACGCTAGTGATAAAGAAAAAGAGAAAAAATACCTAATATGAAATCTTCGATCAATCACCGATATCTTTTTCCAAAGGATGCAGCTCCAGTCTGACCCATTTGTGTTCGTTCAAGGGCTAGAAACTACTTCGAGAATTCGTATGCGATAAACGTCGATTCACTCGGGAGATATTCTCGATACGAGAGAAACGCTCTCGATTCCATGGATACGAACCGCGACTCCTAATTCCTCCGGGCAGAACAGATAGAGGTGAATAGCTTGATACAGGAGGCGATTCCAATTCCAATGGTTAACGCCTGTCCATAGAATCGCTACCGAAGGTGTAGTCTTGAATGTTTAAAGGAAGACGCTGTAATGTAGCCCTTATTCGTGGTGCATTCCCACGACGGCCGTAACGGCCCTTTGCGAAAAAGGCTGCCAATGTGGCCGCTCTCTTACGATCGATGCGAATCGTGGTCATTATGTTTCACAGATTCCTTCGGTATATATAAAATAAATATATAAAATACCAAAATTTTTTTGTTTTTTTTTTTAATTATAGGAAGTACCGTAACTGCAAATGGAATGTCAGATAAGTTTCATGGATTAAGTTAATACTAATTGTAAGTATAAGATTAAATGAATATTGCCGACTTATATCCGGTTCTACCAATATAGATTAACATTAATCTCTGTTTAATTTATGTTTTATCTTTCTTTCTAGTTCGAAGAATTAGAAAAAGATAAAGAGTAAATTAAACCGAGATTAAAATTAATCTACATTGGTAGAAATGGATATTAGAAGAGAATTTCGAATAATGAGATAAAATATTTAAATTTTACTTTTCTCGTAAATTTGTTCACAAATTTTTAAAAGTTAGTATATAGGTATATCTATTTAATTTACCAGAAGTTGAGTGTTGTTCATATTACGAGTTATTAGATGGTATTTTTTGTTTTTATTAATTTTAATTTAATCTTTACAATTTATTAATGTTTATAATTGTTCCTTTCATAAGAAAGTGGAGGAAAGTGGAATGCATGACTTAATCGATTTGTCAATTTAACAAAGAATAAATTTTACATTAACTTTATTAACAAACATAAAAAGCGGAAGTAGCGATAGTTGGATGGAGAAACTCAGATTTGATTCTGTAATTAAATCTTTTGCTCAGATTCTCAATATTTTTATCTGCTTTTTTTGCCCAAGCCACCCTCTTGCTTCTAAGACTTCTTGAAATAATGCAAAGCACCTCTTTCAGACGCGGCACCCTCGTGGCGTGCCTTGAGATCTTAATCTTCTTCAAACTTACGGATCTGCTCACGCGGTTTGTTGCCGCTTTAAGATTACACGAGAGAGCGCCGAAACAGTGTCTCCCCGGTCGGATTACGTCACGTTTGTTCTCAGTTGCTCTCTCGGGAGATAAAATCATTCCCTTCTCTTTTACCGCGCGAGAAAATGCGTATCCCGCGTAGAAATTAAAACGCGCGATAAAACGAACTCTAAATCGCAATTAATTAAATCATTAGCCGCTCGCGTTTCTTTTATGACCGCGGTAACTGCTCTGGGGATGCTCGAATATCTCGAGATGATCTTGAAAAATTAATAGAGAGGGACTTAAAAGAGAAAAATTTCACTATACTTTGTAATTATTGTTACCTACTTTTAAGATAATAAATGAATATGAAAATATAGTCACATACTAATAACACTGATGACAAAATAAATATTTTCGTGCTGCAAAAAAAAATTAAAATTATGCATATAGTAAAGCTCGATTTTTATTGATAAGAAACACGATTAATCGGTTTATCTTTCTGTTTCAGGTAAGAAGCCATCGCTGCCAATCTCATATCGAGATAAATTCAAAATAGGTAAGATCAATTTTGACAGACTATAATGCCTCTGCGTCTCGCGCTTGCTAGATTCTTCTAGGAATCGTTCGCGAATAACGCCTCGAGCATGTTTGACACGTTTCCTTTAAGGTGCCCGGGCTACCGTCTTGATGCGAACAGACGGATTCGGCGTCCCTAGCCTAATTACAGGGCAGTTCTCCGAGCACCTGCGCCTCTTCTCCTGTTTCGTTTTCGTGCTTTCGCAACGGACACCCGTGAGTCCAATGTGGACATGTGAGAAACGCGATCCAGAATTCCCTAACCAATCTCCCTCTCCGGCCAACATTGTTCTTATGACTACGGAGCCTCGAGGCATCAAAATTACTTACTGCCTCTATTATGTTAATTACTGTAAAATGAGACTAAATTGTAAGGAGCAACGTTGCATCACAATGAATCACAAGATTGTGCCGTAATTCGATATAAAAAATATCCTATTTGATATTCAAAATGAGAAATAAAATATAATTTACGCAAGTCCTAAAAAATTAAAGTCGTATTATAAATTATAAAATGAGATTCTTAAATCGCAAAAATTGTTTAATTTGGTATGCACAGTTTCTGAATAATTAAAGTCATACAAGACTTATACATGTTCTATCTTTAAAAAATGCCAAAATTTTAAGTTTTTTTCAAACTAAAATTTTTAAATAATTCAAACTTAAAGATTAAAAAATTTATTCATTAAAAACATAGAAATTGGAAAATTAAATAATTCAAGAATTATAAAAAATTGAAGGATATTTAAGAGCTAGTTACGTATTGCTATTTATGTATTAAAGGCAACCTAATAATAAAAACGATCACCGAATAATCGATATGAATGTTATAAGTTTTCGGATTAAATGAGCTTTCAGTTTGTTACTTGATTACTTCAAACTTTTTACGCGATACTCGCATGTCCATGCAATTCTTTACTACATGTATAGAAAGGCTGCGATTACAATGTGGTATGGGATGTAATGGAATCGGAAATTGGCATAACACCTGCGACAAAAGCCCATCGAACGAACGAAAATTACCTTGGAGGATAAAGGAAACTATTGCAATACGAATGTATGGTCTCTATCTTTTTCAAATACAATTAATCAATATTTCCTCTTAAAGTACTTATTGTAACAATACATTATTATGCGTCATTCTTTATTTCTAATATTTAATCTACGCGTTCAGTCAATATCAATTTATTTACAAGAACTTATTTTTTGTTGTTAATTTTTTGTATTTTTAATTTATCCAACTTATCAACCAACGTTTTCTAATGTTCAAGTCTTAACTCTGAATTCTGAAGAATCTCTTCATTCTTGTTACTTTTTTTTACTTTTTTTCCTATTTTTAGGCAAAGTACATAAAATAATTATAACAAATAGTCGTCAGTTACATTGAATTTCTCGTGACGCCGCGATGTCGAAGCGTTTGAAGGATGCGACACAACGGAATGGCACGGAACGGAGGTGGAAAAATGCGCTCGTTCTTTAATTAACTCGCGTCGCGCGCCATCGAGCTGGCCGACTTTATGAGTCGGCGCCGTGGAAACACGTGCTACGTTTATTAGCACGATGGTCTTTGACCCGTGTCTCGGTTGTGCAGAGCAGCATGGTGGACGCCGATCGTGCAGGAAACTCCATACGGAAGATTTACTATATTGCCTTTGATATATTTCTATATCGGGCATTAAAGAACTTTCTTTCGAATCAGTGGTGTCACGAGAACAAAATCGATAGAATTTTAAAATTGCAAAATCAAAACGTGAATGTATTTTATGTACATTCTTTTATACACTGAAGAAAAGAGTCTAGTAATAACTACCGAATCTAATTGAAATAATCTCAATCAAATGTTCAGTTAATATAAGCAAAAATAATTTTACTTTTCTAAATATTTCTAAATAGTAATTATTATCAAACATAATATAATCAATCGTTTGGTAATAATTACTAAATATTTAGAAAAATTAAATTATGTTTGGTTATATTAACTGAACATATTGAAATAGTCCAAGTTTTTATAAATACCTACATAAAAATTTAAATTTTCAATTTGAATTTATACGAGATATAAATATGAAGATAACAGATTTTATTTCAATCATTAACATTCTTCTGCATATTATAAAACAGAAGTTATTGGTAAAAATAATAATTTTAGATGTGCTACTATTTGAAATAATCTCCGTGAAATTTATAAAAAATTTCCTTTTATATATATAATTCAGTTAATATAATAAATTCATATTTATGTAATGGATGATTTAAGATCCTTAAAATCTCGGAATCAGTTAGAATTAGAGTCAGTTATAAATCGGAATGAGTTAGAGAGAATTGGTCAATGAATTAGTTAGTCTCAGCGTGTGAGTTTGAGAAGTAACAGGATGAGACGAGCATGCCTAATTATAGAGGTAAAAGTTGTAGTAAAAGACTTCAGCGAATATACCTTATTAAATTCTAGTTACAATGAAAGACATAGCTTATGATGGACGTGACTAATTTGCGAGATGTGGAAATTAAACTATCTATTCCTGTAATCTTCAAATCGGAGGAATACTACACGTGGCGAATCGCACACAGTAACCCTATGATATTATATTAAATATATTTATTTAAAAGTGTCTATCTAAATTAAAACGGTTTTATTTAGTAAAATGAATCTCACACATGCTTTGTTTCCTTCGCGATTCTAAAGCCAGATTTCCTCATTAACGAGAATCTATTTGTCATCCGGTGAGGAACGATCCCATTAATAATTGCAAAAAATTAAATGTAACGAAGTCAGGTTTATCGCGGATTCACGTTATGAAAGAATTACAAATCGCTCTCGATGCTCGATTCGTTGGGAAGTATCGAATCAACCCGGCGCGTCATTCCAGGGATAGACGCGAGAGATACGATACTCATACATGCACATTGCACACACACACACACACACACACGGAGGCGCAGTGTCGCGTTTCAATATTTACGAGCTGAAATATTCACGAAATCACACCGGGGGCGGCGAATGCAAGGGAATGACTTGCTGGACGCGCGCGCGTTCAATTCGGATGATGCGTCGCGACGCATCGCGCGGCCTCGTTCGCACGAAAATTATATACATCAAGAGATGTCGGCGTCGTGAATATTTGATCGGCCGTTACCGTTGCGCGCGCGCGTCATCAATTATTCCGCCGCGGTGCTTTTTCGTAGGCGGCAGCGCGCGATAACGCGTGTCCCCGCCGTGACAGATGTCCATTACCTACAGCGAGCACGGCGATTTTCAGTGACGATAATTGAACCGCAAGTAGTAGCTATACGCCAAGTATAGTGGGAGTGTAGCGCCGCGTGGCTAACACCGTGTTCGTCGTGAAAGATCATTTTCTTCCAGCGCGCTTGTATACCGCGGGCAAGAATCATTAATGATCCCCCCGTTGTTGTTTTCCCGCGTATATACCAACCGACGTTTTCTTGCATACAGATGGGATACGGCGCGCAGTGAGTTCAGCAACAACAGGGACCATTAATGATTTAGTGTACGAAATATCATGTTGCAACATGGTGTTGCCAACTTCGTTTCCAATTCTCCAGAATAGTGGTTTTCGTCTGTGTGATATATCTCTCTAGAGAGATGTACGATATATTTATTAAGAATATGGGTTAATACTTAGAAATACACACTAGAAACGAATGTTAGGAAGAAAAAGGTTATAATTTTTTTCAAATGGAAGTTTCCACCCTTCGCGAGAGAATCGTTAAAAGTTACGTAGATTACAAATTGTTTGCTATAATGCAAAGTAAAAAGATACACGTTATTACGCAGACTAGACGTAGGCTGTTGTCGTCCATCGTTACATTTGCAACAAAATACAGTTTCCAGCACGAAGATCGCGGCCTCTCGCCTTCTCGCGACTGCGTTAATTAGCGAACTTTATGAATGCGCCAGCGCATATTAATCCCGTCATTTCCATACGTCGCCGGCGGAGCCGATTCACGTCGGCGTCGTGTAACAGCATTATGAGCGTATTCCATTATTTATAATGTAATCGAGGCCGCGCTTTTGTAGTCTGGCGCGTTACGTAATTAGCACGGGAATTATCGGTGGTACGACGGCGGTGACCGACATTTCGGTGAAGCCAATTTTAGCTGCGAGCGAAATTGTTGCAAGTAGAATTCGCTATAAAAATACACTTCGACGCAGCATTTAATTAGCCTTTATTCTACTCGTGACACCGGATAGGTACTATATTTACTCCGCGTCGTATGTTTTATTACCTCTAGTAAGCTTATAGCAGGATCAAATAAGCAAAATCAAATCGGATCTATTCATTATTTTTTTTTTTTAGTACTTATTTTATACTAATTTGAACCATCAATAACAAATTTCTATTCAATACCGTTTTGAAAAAAAATAGTGTTGCTAGTTTAATATTAAGTTAGCAAGATTACATAAAAAACAAAGGGAAAATTGCAAAGAGCTGCATGTTTTAATTTACTATTAAAAAAATTAATATATTGATCCATTTTTTATATGCAACAACTCTCAATTAAACTCAACCCTATTGAGCTCACGAATAAAGTATAATCTTCACTACGAGCAGAATCAGTCGCTACTCCCACGCTCGTTATAATTTCCACCGCCAAAATCTAAAGTTTCAGATTTTGGAACCCTCTCCCGGTTCCTGCAGAAACTATCCCGATCCCTATTAGGCTCAATTATCTTAAGACGAATGATTAATGAATGTTTTTATCACACATTCATACCCATCTAAATGTATACTATAAATATGTTTACCTCAATATATTTTTATATAAAACCCCATAAAGAAAATTAATAATGTAAATTAATTAAATAATTGTGCAAAGGAATGATCGAAGTCTAAAATCTGAAACTTTACATTTTAGCGATATAAATAATTATAGCGCCTCGATTATGGGGTACATCGACTGATTCTGTTCTTGATAAAGAATACATTAAGCCTATATCAGATTACCGACTCTACAGATCGACTTGATTGCCAACTCTGACTGTCGATCCATAACGAACCAATTACCATGAGGCTGACTCATTGTAATAGATCTATTATGAATCGGCAGTCAGAGTTGGCAGACGGGTCGACCTACAGAGTTGGTACTCTAATACGAACTCGTAAGACTAACAAGGTTGAACTCAATTGGAGGTTAATTGTTTTATGAGTTTAATATATTAACTTTTTTCTTGTGTGATGATACAAATATATAAATCCAGTTCTTTGCATTTCTCCCTTTGTTTTCTTTTTTTATGTGAGTTTGTTAGCTTAATATTAAGCTAGCAGTGTTACGTTTTTTATTCAAAATCAAAATAGCACGAGGTAAAATTTTTATTGACGTACAAATTAATACGAAATGGATACTAAATAATCGAATAGGTTCGATTTGACTTCGTTTATTTGGTCTCGCTGGCTTATTATAGAGGTTATTTTATTGCTTTTCCTCTTTCTTTGGTTTAAATAATGTAATAACACTCAAAGTATTATCATGCTTTAATAATAATTCAAAATAGCGTTTATTCTATTTAAAAAAAAAAGTGGAACAATAATAATGAAACATTAATTTTATTTTACATGTATAGTCTTATTGTGAAATAAACCGTTTACATCGAATAAAGAGATTGACTATGTAATAAAATTCAAGAAAAATAATTAAAGAATGATTGAACACAAGTAATTACATTGCCGTGAGACATCGTTCCTTTATGATATAACTTTGCTATCCATTGGTGTTAAAATATTAGTTAGAATTAGCTATTATCTATAGAAATCTAACTCGTGATTTGTCATACGAATCAACTCGTATTATGGATCGTAATCAAGTTACCGATCGTTACTGCGTATAGATCACAGTACAAAACAACGCAGCAGAAATCAGATTATATACATACTAATTTACGTACGAAGTGAGTGTGTATTAACATTCTCGTATATATTATATTTATGCTGTATAACAACGCAAAAGCAAATTTGCACGCATCGAAAATAATACGCTGTTCTAAAAAGTATTAATTAATTATTATGTTTATTATCGAATATCGAAGTTGTCAAACACGCACATATGTGATGTAAACATATACGGTAATATTGTGCACGATATTATCGGCCAACGAGAACCGGTGTTACTGTCGATGTAATTGGATCGTGCACACTACCTTGGAATGAAAATATTATGAATGGGAAATACGATCGCTTCTAAATAGGCTGAGCAAGCAATGGTTTGGATTACGTGGTGCTGTCCTAAGTGACATGTCATCGCGATAACGTGTATCAACAATCGATTTCTTATTTCCGTTTCTTCTGAGCAGTAATAGTGGATTTATCAGCAAGTGAACCGAGTGGCAATTATGCAAAGAGATTATTTTGAATAGCTGTCTTTTGAGTATTTTTTCAAATAAATACGTGTTTTACGTACACTCTTTTTTAATATTACATTATTACATCTCGCTACGATTTTTGTACGAAAAATAAAAATATTTTGCCATAGTATATGGCAGAGGTATTCATTCCCGTGTCCCGTCGAGGATGTAACCATTGCGAGCTCGTCGCTCCGGTATTACGACATCGTTACAAAAAATCGTTATTCCGACCCGGAGACGGAAAAAAGTAAAGGATCGCGGAAAAGCGCATCCGGCGCGGATGAATGTCGCTCGCGGACGCTGACGCCCACGCGTCGATATCGGTTATCGGCGTCCGCGGGCGTCGCCTGATCGATGACCCGCGCGATAGAAATGACGTTTCACAGAACGTCGTTTTGTTCGCCCGCGTATCTAATTTTTTTTCACGATCGCCCGTCGAACACTTTGGCAAACTTGAATAAAGTACCGAATTAACGGCCAGTTTTAGTAGAAAAGTTTACGTTGAACTGAAAACTGAACGGAATATTTTTCCTTTGACAAAATCCAATTCGATTTTTCTTGCATGGAAATTCAAACCATTACGGAATTTCAAGGAATAAAATAAAATTTGAAATACAAATCCATAGCAAACTGCGCTCTCAATTTATTTATTAAATTTATTTATTCAAATTATTTATTATTAAAGATATTTTATTTTAGCGAAATCTTAGTTTCAAGCTTTATATTTAAGTGAATAATTAAATCCGTTAAAATTCTAAATATTAATGCAAAATTCTAGAATAACATATATAAATTGCTAAAGACATGTCAATTGTCAAATATTTTCAAATTTATTGTAATTATTTTTTTTTTATAATATTAATTTAAATTAAAGTTTTAATTTTAATTAATCTTCTTAGCTGATTTTGGGTTAAAGGGCTTCAAAAGTAAAGTGAAAAATGTATATCTATTGAAAAAGGTATTCTGCATATCATACCAGAATATATCGTACGCGTACCGTATTCGCTCGTAGAAAAAATTGTGCCGATACAGTCACTGATGTAATCGGGTCTCTTTTGATCGCAATTCCGTAATGAACGAGTATGAAGAACGAAACGCTATTTCGCATGCAAAACGCGACGACGAAAAATAGTGCACGTGAGAAATGACTGTTGGCGCGCAAGAGAACGCGCAGGATTCGCAATGGTCATTGAATTGCCCTCTCGAATGGACGATCGATCCCGCGGGATGAAACGGACACTTCGCACGTGCGTTTAATGCACGAGCGTGTATAAATAACGGAATACGTTGAGCCTTCATCGCAACGAGGTATTTTCGCGTCTACCAACCATCAAATTAATGTAAACTCAAAATTGCAAAAAGAAAATGAACATTTTTTTTTTTCGCGATTTTTATTTCCGATCACGCATGACAATATTTATTTTATATTTACCGTTTTTACTCTATTTATTAATATGTTACTTTTATTTATTAATATTTTACTTTACGATCGTTGATAGGTTTTTTATTAATTCTTCTTATATTTTCGATTATTACGCTTATTTATGATAATTTATTCGCGATACAATTATGGCCTCGAATTAGTTTGATTATTGCCTTATTGTCAATTCAATTCTATTTGTTTCAATTCCGTTTTATAGAATCATATTATACCGAGAGAAATATATGTTTCTTCACACAGTTTGTCTACCGTTTGTGAGCGATGCACTTTTTTTTATTTGTCCTTTCCTCGGTTTTTCTCATTTCATTTTATAAATTTAATCTTCTTTTTCTTAATGAGTTGATTCAATGCAGCGAGTTGAAATGAAATCATATTTTCTTAGATGTAGAAAGTTAATTCTAATCTGATAATAAACTAGACTTTTTTTAAAATTAAATTATTTAACACAATTTGAAAAGAAATGGAAATAATCTTTCATAATTAACAAGTTTTCGCAAACTACGGACGGTGGTTTTCCACGAAACTAACAGCAGTCAAATTTACAGTAGATGATATTAGCAGCAGATACGGCCCTCCTTTCCCGTCCCTCCCCATCGATCGGGAGTAACATTATGGAGACGCAAGTTCGCTTGGCTTTCCGCTCGGCCATGCATCTTTGGCTGCAACGGCTGCTGCACTTCGTGAGGCGCTCCCGGGACGCATAAATCAAAGTCCTCCGTGGAGACTCGCCTCGGTTACGCGCCCAATCCTCTTCACCTCTCCTCCCCTTCCCGCTCTACCTGTTCCTTCTCATTCCAAGCCAGGCCCAGACGGCAGGATTTCTAATTCAAGCTAATCCTTTTTCGCCGCTCTAATTACATTATCAATTCACGGAGGACGGGGCAGGGCGCGACGCGGCACGGTATTTGCGTGTGTATTTACAAGCTGCACGGGTGCATACAGCGGTGAATTTACATGCGCTGGCCTGTTGCACGTCCCGGTTGCACGTCGGGCCCCCTGCTTCCGCGGACCCTTCCAGTTCCCCCCCTTGACTGATTTACGACGGTCGAATAAATTATAAGAAGCGGATAGAAGAGAGCATTAGCAGCCCCCCCGCACACGGGGCGTCAGGTGCTATTCGCTGCAGTCTGTGCAGTTTGCGCAGTTCTGGGTGAAACAAGGGTAGGAGAAGTAGAACGGAGGGGAGGAAGGGGAGTACTTTTTGGTTATCGTCGCCCCGACGCAATTGCATCCCCCGTCAAATTGAATCGTAACTCGATGGGAGAGGGAGGGGCGATACGTCTCGCGTGTCGCGCGTCAATTAACTCCGCCCACGATTACAAGCTCCAGGCCGCCGGCAATTTCGACGGAATCGATATTACTCGACTGGCGGAATGTTGGAACGGGTACCTTCTCGGACGCGACGCTATGTGACGCCGACACGACGCGGCACGACACGACATCGCGTCATCCGGCATCGACGGGCTGAGCCATCCCCATGGAATTTTCGACGTCGCGTGGTTTCCCTAAGAGAGTTCCGACAATTTATCCAAACAACGTTTGGATTCTATGGTATTGTTACCTTTACTTATGCGTAACGTCTTCAAAAAGCTCAAATTGTGTTACAACATATTTGCATATTATGCATTTTGCGTAAATGTATATGTTATGCGGAATTAAAGTAATTTCTATAGAAAGTTACATTTTAGAAATATTCTAAAAGAGACGAGACAATGCTCGACATTTCATTTTTTAAATATTAATACATCGACGTTATAAATTTGATGAGTTTGGTTAATTATCATAACAACTAATTCTTGAATTAGAATTCTGCTAAAATTACATACAGCTAAAATTATGTAAATAAGATTTGCTCATTTATTCATACTGTAAGAGATTAATTGCCTTTATTTTCAACCACTCACTTTCCACTCCAACTTACCACATAAAAAAAACTCGTAGGTCAAAAGGTATTCGCTAAAAAAATATCATAGTGAACTTGATTGAATGCACTGGCGCGCACATTAAAGCTGTTGTATAAATTGGCGTGAAAGTGTTTAATATAAATTATATGAAACCGTAAAATTCTCAATATATTTTATTATATTTTATAAAATACATAAAATATAATAAAATATTATATTAAATATACATCAGGTATTTTATCATTTAGGTATTTTATATTATTTAATAGATTTTACACTCGGATTAGAAGATTTGTGTACAACGGTTTTAACTTTTAGATAGGTAAATGGGGTGCTCAGAACACCCCAAACAAATTTTATTCTTATAGTCATATGTTTTAACAATATTGTAAAATAAAATTACATTGTTTATAGAAAAATGTAAAAATAATTAACTTTAAGACTTCTGGACAATTTTTTTTTGTTTTTCTTCTTTAGAACAAGGTTTTTAAGATAACTATACGTAGAGTGTTTGCAGCCATCTACCTACTTAAAGGTCAACATATATCAGTGCGCACAGTGTGTCTAATCGAATTCGTTATCAGTTTCGGTCTCGCCAGAAAGTTTATAAGTAAACTGCTAGAGAACATACGATATTTGATATACCTTGGGCTAATCAAGTCTCGCCGAATCGACATTCAATTTAGATGCATAGGCACATTGATCGAGACTCAGCATTCGCCGCGGTCGACCTTTCGAATCCGCTGAAACCGATCTTCAGATAGTCCTCGTGGGTGGATGCGACAAGGTGATAGGAATGGAAAGGAGAGAGAGACAAGAAAAGTATTATCGAAGGGAACGGAATGTAACGATTCCCTCCGCAACAATACTCTAGCAGTGTTTCAAACGGGGCATCATCGACGACGGGTATGTACACATGCCGTGCGCGCAGTAAGACTGTAAAGGTTTTGAGGTCTGAGACCGCATCGGGCTGACGACATCCCGCTGTTAGGTCGGCCCTTTCAAGTCGGCCGCCGCGGCAGCGGGAGGTACGGACCGCGGCGGACCTCCGATATATTATTACTTGGAGTCATTAATGGTAAACTGCAATTCTCCTCTTTTTCCCCTCCACGAGAATGCCCGCTACGACGTGGCGCGATGCGACGGCACGACGACCGCACGTCGCAGCGCTCGGAATTTGTCGAAAAGATATCAGCATCGATCGAGTGATACAGTGCAATTTTTTAATTGTAGAAAAATTTAATCTCCGCGAAAAAAAAAATATTTTTTTTATATCATACATTCGAAACTTCTTGCAGCGAAATCCCACTCCAAGAAAATGAAAATACAACTATCCTTCATTTCTTGAAACAGAGTGACAATTTTCATTCGTTTTAGAGTAAAAATTGTCACTCTGTTTTTTCATTTCAAAGGAGAGAAATTTCACTTTTTTTGGAGTGAAATTTCACTCCTTTGAAATTGTCACTCTTTCTCAAAAAGTGAAATATTTTCACTTGTTTTCAAGGGTGGCTGTATTTTCACTCTCCTGGAGTGAGATTTCACTGCAAGAAATTTAGCGTGTAGAATATCCTTTGTGTATTACTATGATAACACGAATTAAATATATTTTTTACTTTTAACTGCATCTCGTATCAAAAGTGTATATGAGTAATGCATTAATAAAGGATTAAAAACGATAGCGTTATATTAAATAATATTTATTTTTATGCGCGATGGTTGGAAAGAAAAATTTTAGCTTTATCATTTCCGCGAAGTAGAGACTGCTGTTTAAAAAAGACGTTCATGAGACGGCGCTAGTAGAGTACGAAGGAATAATGATATTGAAAATATAATGCATTTTTGATTAGGAAAGGGGGCATTAATAATGTAAGGCGGTTCTAAAGCGAAGAAGCGCGCGCGGTGATATATAAGAAAAATTCATTTCTGCCGAAGCCAGCCGTTGTTCTCCTCGGGAAGTCGAGTAAGTAATTTCAATGGAAATTTCACGGCGTTATACTTAGCTCCTAAGAGGATAGATGACTGGAAACCGCGCAAGAAAGGATTCTTCGAGATCTCGAGACTGAAAACGCGTTGAAAGAAGTCTTGGCCACGCGGTACTTTATAGAATTAGATCTCCATTTGCAGAATTAGCGTTTCTCTTGTAAACAAATATACTAATGTAATTTCTATGAATTAGGCATTGCTTAATTTTACAAGTTCGGCTTTTAAATAATCCACACAATTTTTTGACCAGTAAAGTAATGATATAAATATGATATAATTAGAAAATGCTTCTCTAATTAGAAAAAAATAAAAGGAGTTGCAATACTACTTTGTGTTCGTAATATCAACATTCTTAATTTAGGTACTATAAATCTAGATATTTGTAACATAATTCAATTGTATTAGAATAGTGTTTTTAACTACTTGTATATTTATAAACAAGCATGAAGTCGTAACCAAGTATATCCGAGATTAGTACACAACCTTGCTTAACAAGCGTGTAATAATAATTAATTAAAATGTACAACGAGATACTCGTGACGTAAACGATGTACTTAAACGATACATTGGTCAAACAACACGCAAAGTTGAATCGTACGCGTCCTAACCGCGGCCACATGACGCATGCGCGTCGGTTGCATTCGCATTGGTAACGAGTGCATCGGCGAAGTGCGGCTAAAAGGGCGCATAATAATTTCATTGTCCGGCGCTCGAGTTTGCAACTTTTTCGGGTTAAATACCGAGAGAGGGCTTCATCCGCTCGATTTCACGCAGTGGCGACGCGTTTTACAACCCGCGAAACAATCCGCGTGCAGTAAGTTCGGTCGCGGTAGTGACCGCATGACGCATAACGCGTCAGCCGCAGCTGCGGCGGGCAAACGTAGCGAAAAAGGCACTTCGACAACGATGCGGGGCTGTGCAATAATTCTCTCATTCAACAGCGGGGTGAGCTCAAATGTGTTTGTTCTCGTCGGGCTCTAATTTTCATGACGAGCTCGACGTTACGCGTTGGAACGAATTACGCCAAGTTGAATGTAGCTCGTCACATTTGCCTCGTTTGTCCGCGTAGCTACGACTTTCATTCTAAGGTAGAAATCCTAGAGATACGAGAAGAAAAGATTCCAAAGAGAGATCTAATCTTTCATTCGTGCAAAATATAATAAGTAATCTTCCCATTTTAATATAATAACCAATATTTAATATTTCAATCATAAATACCGAGATAAAAACACTTGCTGTAAAATCAGCGTATACATGTATGTATACACAAATGGAAAATTTGTGTTAAATTTAGCACATTTTACACTATTCAATTTATGATGTCAAATTACGTTCAATTAATGCAAATTATTTGTAATCATTTCTATAGATTGCCACTGCTTGTACTCAATATATCATTAATTTAACTAAAACGATGAAGTTGTTCAAGTTCTAAACAATCTAGATTTAGTAAATTAAGAACACAATTTAATTCAAGAAAATGTATTAAATTTAACCCAAGTTTATTATTTACTAAATGTTGCGTTGATATGGACATGTTTACGTTGAAATTAATCATAAAAATAAATTACTTTACATTTTGACAAACATGGAAGTAACAAACGTAGAAAAAACAATATGTTATTTAACTCAAGAGATATTTAACATTAAGAAATATTAAATATCAATTTAACATGAAATATTTAAATAACATAATTATACATTATATTAAATTAACAGTATATGTTAAATGTTTAACAGGATATATTAAACATTTAACATAGAAATTGTAACAAAGACAATTTTTAACACATAAACTATGTTTTTTATTGTGTATATTTATATATATTTTTATGTATATATATATATATATATATATACACGTATATATCGCAAAAACAAAAAGATATATACTTGAAATAATACCAATTAATATGTCACTATACTTGGAGGAAAATTGGAAACTCCTCGATCACTCTCAAAGAACTTCGACAACCAACTCGAAAGCTGCGTACCCGGCACAGGCGGCGGCGATCGAGAGCTCCAAAGGGCGAGGCGATAAAGCCTGAAAGGACTCTCGAGAGAGTTCCAGCGCGGCCGCGAGTCCGAAGATTTACACGAACGCAACGAGCAAAGAAAGAGACAGAGAGAATCCTCTCGCTTTCCGGTGCTTCGAACTTGACGAAGCGCATCCGCCGTGGGTGAGTCACAGTGAAACACAGTCGAAACATCTACGTATATATGTACAACGCGATTCTCGAAACTCACCGCTCCCGAGAGAGGCGACGTCTTCCTAGCGTTCGAGCGGTGACCGCATATATTGGGATCCAGGGCGCGTTTAAAGGGACCGAAGGCGAACTCTCCAACGAATCTCTCTCCCGCGAAGAGATCTCACCTCTACCTTGGGATGTCTCTAAGTTGCCCAACTTTCAAGGACTTCGCTGCTACGAATATATCTGTCGAAGGATGGCGTAAATTAAAAGCTATAAAATAAAATTTTATTACGTGAAACTTAACTCCGAGATAATTCGATATGCAAACGACCTTATGAATTATTTTACAGACGATACAAGAGCATGCAACAGACAGACGAGCTTCACATTGGGAAGAGGCGACTCGCTTAGACGAATCGATGGCAGTAGCGTTTTGATCGAAACACACGTCGCGCCCGGTGCTCGCTTCTATCTCATACCTGGTTAATCGAGCATGTCGATGACGCCGATATCGATTACCTGCCGTTTACGGTGTTATCGAAACGCGCTTAATTAACGGAGAACAAACTGCAGCGAGAATAACGGCGCGAGTCGAGCGTTAATCGCGATGTGAGGAGCAAAAACAGGCAGCTGAGAAATTGCCTTCGTGTTATAAATCTTTTTCTTGCCTCCTCTTTCTCAGCCCTCTGCCATTTTTATCAAGAATACGCTGGCACAACGATATTTTATCCTACTTTTGAGAAGCTTTCTGTCTCCACATCCGGACAGGAAAAAAAAAAAGTTTAAATCCAGCAGGTAATACATGTTTTTACGTAGTTAACTTACATGTATACACATATTGCAGGTGTAAGACTAAATTCATTTTCATTTTTATCTCCAGTAATTCCCGAACATTTCCGTTAAACATCAATGTACCTTTCTTCATTCAGATGATTCAAGATAAGATACGAATTTGATTACGAACAGCTGATGAAAATAATACTTGGGACTTTGACATAGTTTTTGGACTAATTATAAATGGCACCGAAAGGAATGGAACTGAAGCTCTTGTTGCTCCTCTTCCCTGGACCGAATTCGCAGGATTGACGGAAATTTAGAGGCGACCTTGCTCGACGATGCGAAACGGCCCTATAACCACCGCAGAACATGGCGCCGCGCCGTTCGAAGTCGGTATCGGCCAACGTAGCGAGCGAATGGGACGTTAAATCGAGGCACTCTCCTCTCGTGTGCCCTCCGTAATCCCGCCGCATCCTTGACCTCCGCCGCCATCGTTTCCACGCACGCAGTAATTTACCGCGAAACACGCGCGTCGTTACTCAGCCGTCGCTTTGTTCTCGGATTTTCTGCAAGTAGACGTCTGTCCGAGATGATTTTTTTTTTTTGTTCGGGGATCCTTTACGTAATGATCGGTAATGACGGCTGGACATGTGCCAACTAATGACTTCAATAAAGGAATACCTATGTGTTACTTATGTCTGTACTATCATTAAAAAATTTGTCCTCGTATCATTGAATCTTCCATATCGTCAAATAGAAAACTTTGGACTCATTATAATCGATGCTCCATATTATTGTTTCCAATATTAAACGATAATCTAAGCTTATATATCCACATGTCAAATGTATATAAAAAAAAAAAAAATATCTAAATTAGCGCATCTCACAGGCGCGTAACGATACGCTGAAAGAAAGATAGATGTATAAAACTAGGTACAGGCCTATTTAGATGGAGGTATAATGATTGCCATAACATAATGTTCAGGGAACGAAGAATGAAGGGAACGAAGGAAGAAGACAGCGAAAGGGGGCAGCAACAGCTTGCACGAGCAGGAGACAAGAGGGGAGTGGTGTAATAACTCTGTCCGTGAAAGCCTCGTCGTGAGTTCATTAGTTCCGTACCGACGCGCCACAATGCTGGTTTAGTCCGCGGTTAGGACTTTCCTCGGAAATGCTGCGGCGCCAGCAAATTCAGCGAATTTACCCGCTGAATTCCGTGTCGAAGCGTTTACATCACGCTGGAATATTATGCATATATTATGTACCTTACCTCTTCCGTCGAATGTGTTGATAAATTGGAATTTACATTAGCCAGTTTTAAAAGAAAAGAACAGATTTTTTTATCCACTAGTCGAATTTACTTATATGATACTTGGAATTAATCCTCACAGCATTACGAAAAACTTGTAAAATTCAGTTTGGATTTTTAAATCTCATAAAAGATGAACTTATAAAAAATGAATATGTACTTTAAAAAATGCATCGAATATTTTTTAAGAGAGAAAAAGGCATAATATTTTTCCTGTTAAATGAAACGAAAATAAGCTAAAATTAAGTTATTTCGAAATTCATTAAAAATATAAAAAAATTTCAAATATTTGCGATTAAATATTTCCACAGAGTATTTCAAACAGAAATTGAAGATATATAATTCATCACAAAGAAAAAGAGGGATAAAATATATTTTATCTTAAACTCTTTTCACATTAGGAAATAATCCGAATGCAAAATTTGTTGGAGATAGAAATCTCTGCACAAGCTAACCAACATATACACCGCAAAAATGCAGCCATGCGAACAAATTAAATATCGCAACAACATAATCCCATCAGTAAACGCGCACTCCTATCCTCCAGGATTTTCACACATACGGAAGTTTTCCGGAAGCGGAAACCGATGTGGATGCGGCTGTAACAGACGTCAGAGGCTGTGTGCGAGTGGTTCGACCGCGCGCGTATAATCGCTACATTCGATTCACCGCGAGTTGCAGCTGTACATTGCGGCGGCGTGCGTGCAGTTGCATGCAAATTACTGCGTGTCGTGTATAGCCGAAAGTGGCTAAAAAATGCATCGCGCTTTCTGTTGCAGAGAGGTACGACACCGCATACGCTTGCGAGGGCAAGACGCTGGAGATCGAGTGCGGCGAGGGAAAACTGATCCACCTGATACGGGCGAACTATGGCAGGTTCTCCATCACGATATGCAACGAGCACGGGAACACCGAGTGGAGCGTCAACTGCATGTCGCCCAAATCGTTCCGCGTGCTGAACAACGAGTAAGTACTGCACGCGTCGTGTCTGTATATATATCTTTTTTTTTTTGTGATTGACTTTGATCTATTTGTCGTGAGCACACCCACCCCTTTGATCTCTATTTCCCCAGGACATGCCGCGAGCAGAGCTGAATAGTTTCATAAATGATAAATGCGTACACATACGACTGAAAATGAAGTTACTGAAAATGCTGGAAATTAAAAGATCTTGAATAGAAAAAAACTAATAAACTATTCTCCTTCTCTCAATCATCATATCAGTCTTCTCAACAAGGAACACTTTCTTTTGTTTGTATTTACGTATTTCAGTGCCCGAGCATATTCTTTGACGATCAGAAAAATTACGTTTAAAACGTAAAAGGAAAAATTATTTTTTCACACAGTTGATGTAAAATCCATAATAAAGGAGTTATTGCAAGTAATTATTGGAATTTAATTAATTTTCTTACGAGCAAATACAATTCTCAACAAAGTGAATGTTCAATGAAGCAAAAAACAGAACTAACTTTTACATTCTTACAATCGCGGAGAGATAATTACCAGAAAAGATAATTATCACAATTCTTGCTGAAGCAACGAACCATATTAATTGATCTCAATTATTTTTTAATGAAGTATTATATGCATATAGAACTATACGTCATGGAAAAGGAACATTTGAAAAAGAAATTGGCAAGAAAGCACTTTCAGAATTCGCTAATTAAAAGAGTAACGACTCAAAATAATTTTTTTATCGATCTTATTTTGCATAATATATATACAAGATCTTATTGTATACTAATCATTGCGAATATATATTGTATTTTATAATGAAATAATGTTCAATTCTGCTCGCGTGGCGCCGATAGATCCCTCGTAAATATTCAAAAAATGAAGAACAATGCACAATGCTCAATTAAAAGAGACGTCGAAATCGACACAACTGATACTAAATCAGACTTGTCATTTTGGTTATTACCTTACGATTCGTCGTTTCTCTAATTGCTGAAAGTTTCATGGAGTTTTGATATTTGTGATCTGCATCAGTAATGAATTAAAGGATGCGGTCAAATTCGTTAAAAATAAATTGAGTATATTTATTCGAGCTATAAAAACTAAGTAGTTAATCTGAAAATTAGTTAATAATTAATCTATATATCGTTCATTAATATTGAGCCATCGATTGATTTGTTCTTCGTTTTCGGTAAGTTATTCAAAGCGAGGGGATCTAATGAGCGCCATTTCTTCCCATTCCTATCTTACTTTAGCTTTTTCCTTTAAATCAACAAAATGGAGCATATATTGAAAGGGGGGAGTAAGGGGATAAAAAACTGAATGAGGGAAACGAAGTCGGATGCGAACCGCTTCATATGGTTGAGCGAACTGGCCAATTGCTGGACCATTGAAGAGCGCGTCTCGCGATGGATCGATTAGGAAGAGTCGCAGTACCTATTAGCGATAGCTTCGCTATCACGATCCTCGCGAGAATCCGTTTCGTGTCTCTCATTGTCGTGATCGTAAAGAATATGTATATCCATCGATTCCGGAGATCAGTCACTTAATTTTAATATTAAAAGAAAAAATGTTGAAAGTAAAAATAAATTTATCAATATTGTAATTATAAAAAGTAAAAAGCGAAACAATTTCGGCGATCTCCATATGAATATCACGTTCTGAAAGGCGTGGCACTAAAAATGGTGGACGATGAAAGTTAGATGACGAAATTTACCAATATTGTTTGTATAATACACATGCTAGGATCAGGATATTTTTACTCATAATATATGTTTGCGTAGGGTAAGATGATATGAATAGATGGATCGCGAAGTACACACATGTCCATCTAGTTACACCACTATTCACACACATTCTCGGATTTTTTATTTTTCAATCTTTGACTGCAATAGATGGCGACTGTTTCATGGAATAGTTGATTAATTTTGTAAACGTTTATAAAAAGAAAGGTCTCCTTTATATTTCCAAATTCATGTATCTACTCTTTTGATAAGATTGAAAATCTCTTATCTGATAGCGATATATCGCACACAGATATCAGATTATCAGATTTAATACAAAATTCAATGTAATTACAATCTAATAGAGCTAATCTTTCTATGAAACAGTCATCTATCTAGAGAGTCTAAATGGATCTTATGCGTTAAAAATTACTTTCTTCAGACTCCTGCTTTTTTTAATTTACTTTTATTATGATAAGTTGTCTGCATTCACAAAAACGTTTAACTATTTAATATTTATCTCATAATTACAGGGACTTTTTTTATATTTTTAGAAACGAGAATTCGATTAAATTTGGCGTTACATAATGAAAAAAATGTGTGAATACAGATTATCATTTATTATTTAATAAAAGGTGATGCTCAGGCGAAGCATTGATCGAGAACTTATGTATGTACGTGAGACATGTACACGATTCGTGAAATAGAAAGAATAAGAGGTGGACAAAAATATTTTCAATAAATTTTATATTTAGCTTTTTTAATTCTGTTATTAATAATTAGGCAAACCAAATATAATTATAAATTTTGATTAACATCGAAAGATCCAACTCAAAAATAGTTTTGATTAATTACACAAATTAATATTAACGCAATTAATTTGTGTACCTTTCATCGGGAAAACGACTATTCATGCATTTATTATAATATCACAGAGCAACAAATCTCAATGAATTATATTAGTTAATTATTAATACAATTATACTTTTAGTTGTTGATTTGTATAATCCATATGAAGTAAGATGATTAACGATATATTTATTTGTTTCTCTTGCGATTACACACTCATAAAGTAAAATTATCTACATTTAAACATTTTAAAGCTTTCATATATAATAAATATGCATTGTTAAGACACTAAGATTTTTTCAATTAGATCGCAGCAAAAAAAAAGAATCAAACAAGCATAAAAAAAAAATTTTGAAACATTTTATTTTAAATTTAATATTTTATTTAAAAATTAACATTTAATTCGTTAATGTATTAAAATAGAACATCGTTCAATTAATTTGTCATTGTATAATTGGAATTTCTATCAATGGAATTTTCATTTTTTTCGTCTTCCTCTTTTTCTCGTATCGTCATAGAAAAATAATTTTTTTTGTATAGGTAGAATATACTAGGGAGAATAGGATTATACAATCCGACATATTTTTCTCATTAATGATGGAAGTAACGAAAACAGGAGTAACGAAAAATTCGAAACATCCATGTCCAATTTGCGAAGGCTATTGATATTTCGCGATGCTCATTTGCGTCGAAAAGAGATAACACGGTTTCCAGTAAATTTTAATCTTCTCGCAGAATGATTCCACTCTTCCATATATGCATTGATACTGAGGTAAATTATTATTATCGCTGCGTGTACGCCTTTGATGCGCGTTCCACTCTTCGTTAAAACAAACGTTGTATCGATCAATGCTTGCGCCCATGCATCACATCTCTCGTGGAATCATTTGAGAATCAGCGTTCATCATCGATGGATCCTCGAAATCAATGACATCGGTTTAACGCGGTATCTCTCTCCCTACATTTCATAATGTGACACAGATAATTGCAGAATTATGTATTCTGTCAAGTTGAAAAAATTATTCATGCACGGAGAGAATTTTTTCTTAGAGTTTACCCTGAAAATATGATAGTCTTGGGACAACATTGTATTTCGAAGAATTTTAACGTAAATCTCTCTCATTCATTAATAAAACCACAATAAAGTATAAAATAAGTTTGACTAATTTTACTGAAGTGCATGATGGTACAAATCTTTAAAATATTGTATTGTACCACAATTACCATATATATATATATATATTTTTAGGATAAATTTTAAAAGAAAATTCTCTCCATAGTAATATCTATAGTCATAATATGAAAATAATTAATCGATAATAATTCTATGGATTGTTGATTAATTCTCTGATTTTTTAATCAAATATAAAAACTTGACATAATGAGATTCGAAATAATTATTCAGTTATATGCCATACAATATTATTTGATAAATATAAAACAGGAAAAAAAATCTCTCTTTGTAAATCAATATTTCTAAAGTGACGTATAACAAAAGAATTATATAATATATATAATTCTCATATATGTATATATACACTCCGTAGGATATCAGATTCTATTATTAATTTACTCTTGATTGCAATATCGTATTCTGCAATTGTCCATACAAAACTTTGTCAATGTAATAATAATCAGAATTAAATTATTACGGGATTGTAAAAAGCTGATTCGACAATCCGATTGAGCGTATTAAATCGAACTTATGATCAAATAACGATTTTGTTTACGTTGCTTCGTTCGTTTCGTTTCATGTTGTTTTTAGTTATTAATTTTTCCGGCGCTTTTTTCAATGCAGGGTGTCTGAAATAGGTTTCTACGCATTTTAAGCATGTTCACTTGCATGTACATTTCGTAGGACAAGACGCTTGGGTTACCTGGTATCCTTTAAAATCCTTTTAACACAGTAAGCGACCTTATGGTCGATAATCGTATTAACACATTGTAAGCCGTTTCTAGTAATTACCGGAGTTAGCAATTGTTATAAAAATAGTAGCGTTTATGAATAATAAATTCTCATGTATCCCACATTTGGAACATTGAATAAACCGGCTTACATTGTGTTTATCGTAACATTTAATATGTGTGATATATATTTGTATTTATTAGTTATTTGATTAGAAAAGGAGTTGCTAGTTCTGGTCAAGGTTTAAACAAAATGGAGCAAGCATATTTATTAAACGCCAACAGCTAGCATAACATTAATATAACTATAACAAATAATTATAGCAAATAACTTAATTTATATATAATTATTATTATATTAATTATTTTATAACCGATAATATTTCTTCCTTCAATTCATGATTTCTTTTTCTCACTGGAGCGGACGTTTAATTAACATTATTAGTACAACAACTGAGTACTGAAAATTTGGGACATTTTAAGGTTTCTCATTCAATTCAACTTTTATGTAATGTCTCAAAGTAATCTTAAACAAATATTAGTAGACATATAACAGTGTAAATTAATTATTGTTTTACCGCTTTTTATTTTAATGAAATTATCAAATATTAATACGGTGGTTGCGGCTTCGAAAAGTTTAAATCAAGTACGTATAAATTAGCAATATGTTTTTTCAACCTTTGCAATTTTTTTACATAATTCATTTATATCTATATACGTACTGCAGATATAAGGTTAAATTAATCTTCATAAATGTTAATTAATTACGTTATCATCATTAAGCACATGGTCAATTTTTAATTAATATTTATCGGTGCTTTTATATTTGTGAAATGTTTCTTTAGAATTTTTTTTAGTAATATAAATATCGATATTTATGATTTAATATGACTTTAAAACTTTCACGAATACAATTATCAAAATTGATTAATTTTAGTATATAATGTAATCATAGTAAGTTATAATCACTTATAGCCGGCTAATCTTCCTTCTTTCTCTATCTCTTTCTTCAACTACTCACAACTGAATAATCTCGCTACCAAATTGTAAATGAATAATCGCTCGCGGACTTATTATGCATAACCAGGTCGAGACAAGTCGTACAAGTTCACCGTGCTGCATCACGCTGGGCTACGAAAATTCTGCGCGCCGTGCCTGCGAATAATCGAACGCATGGTGGGAGGACGAGCCAAAATCATTTGGGAATTCCGTTTAATCGCACCGCTAGCGAAACCAATTGCGGATTAACCGTCTGCCGATTGCAACCGGGACAAAGCGAAGGGGGGAAGGGGGCAAAGTGTCGGTATAAAGGCCGCGGCAGGCGGGATGCGAGGGGTGGATTCGCGTCCGAGATTACGATTTAAGTGAAATTGGTAGATAACAGAGGGGGTGATGCGGGAATTTTAGCGCAATGAACGATTAATGAAATTGGATACCCGAATCAATGCTGCGAAATTCGCTTCGTCGCCATTTAGCGCAATGAACGCATTTGTTCTATGCCACATACGAGTACATTTGCCAGATAAAATTATAATAGACACCGAATCTTGAAACGCGTAAACTTACGTTTGAATTATGTGAGACGTCCGTAAAGCAATGCGCCAGTCTGAAATGGTGCGCTGTGAATTAAACTGATTCTATAATATATCTGTGAGTTCTCACAAATATTTTTACACATATTATACACAGAAAAAAAAACGCATTCTAAAAGAGTAGGAAAGTTTTTTATACTTTTGATTGTGAATTAGTATCTATAAATTCGATATAGAAATCAAGAGTTTCGTAGACATCCTATATTGTATTATAATAATTATTTGACTGTCGTCATTACTTCTTCGTTACCGAGTTTTTATCATCTCACACTCACATTTTTATTCTTAAACTACGCTGAGGGAAATTACTGCTTGAATTTTGCAGTTAATAATAGAGAAGCTGAGAAATGAGATGAGTTTTTCTGTGCTAGATATACTCGACAAAATATATAAATTTAATTGCCATCAGATCTCTCGCTCGGACTCATCTCTTGATTGCGAATTTCCTTGAGATCGTCTCTTTTTTTCTCCTTCGTCATATCGTGAGATAGAATCATTATACTATATATACGTCGCATCGTTCCGCATCTCGATTTCTCGTATCAAAATAGAGAACCATGATTAATAATTGGCAATAAAGATTATTTAGCCGTCTCGTGAGCGATAATCAATCCGATATGCAATTTTCGATTTGTCATTGTGCGATTGGCGAGAGCACTTAGATGATCTATGAGTGATCATGAAAAATTATAACCGCAATAAAATGTGAGAGATGTTTGCGAAAGAAAATATTTTTACAATTTTGTAAATTATAAATTTCAGCATAACGCGTTATATATATAAATTTCGACATTTTTTTCAAATTCATATTTTCGAAAAGTTATTTCGAATGTTTTACATCTTCATATCATCGAATTAAATTTGAATATAATTGCTTTGTCATGTTTGGTTAGTTCACTTTGATCAATTTTTCTTTTTTCGATTCTCTTTATTACGGTTTAGAACTTGGTTCTTCCAGGGTTAAGCGAGCCGCATCGAAGGGGAAACAATAATTATGCCGACGCGAAGTATCGTCGTGAACTGCTTGCTTGTCAGTATACGAAACTTTTGTCCCGTCTGATAAATAAGTTTTTGTCCGCCGTGCAGAATGGAGCGGCTAACTGCTAATGAAATGATCACGCCGATGAAAGTTTGGACTTCGTGTTTATCCTTCATCTTTCAGTAAAAATTTCTTTGTAATGAAGAACTGCCCTCCCCTGTCGTTCTGGAAAACTTTTCTCTCGTCGACGAAAATATATCACTCGAGGTGATAATCGGCGGGAATGGCGAGACTGGATCGGATTAATCCGCGCGAATAACGATTTAAATGTTGTTTATTCTAGCGGAGTAATATCGGCCGCGATAATTTGCTATAAATAATGAAAGATTAATATGGAAACTAATTTCCTTTCATTTGTCTGAGTCATAATGAATACAAGCAAGAAAATGATAAAGAATCAGTTAACTATTAATTAAATAAATTAAATTTTTTATACAATATCCGTTTCCACAACATAGATTAACTATAATCTTGGTTCAGCTTGTTCTTCGTCTTGTTCGAATAATTAAACAAAGCTATAGAATAAATTTAACCGAAATTAAAGTTTATATACATTGGTAGAAATAGGTATAAATTGCGAATTTTTAAATCAGTAATTTATGATTTTTACACATATATATTATATATATAATTTTATTTACTGAATTTTTTATCGGTGGCAGTACGCGCGGAATAATTTGTTTGTAAATTATCGTCGCATGGATTGGAAGACAGGATAGCAATTATTTTTTGCAAGAGATAACTCTTCTCAAATCACGACGGTAATCCGCTAATGGCGATGCGGCTTTCGCGGGAAACTTTATCGCCCGCAATGGTTTTATTGCAAATTGTTACGTTGATTGGAAGATACGTCGGAATGGAAATCGCTTTTTGTCAGATAATCTTTCAGATCGATTTGCTTACGGCTTTTCATGTTGTGCAATGAGCGAGCATTTATTATAAATTGTTGGACAATGCAAAATGTTAATTTCGTATTTATTATTATTCTTGCGCATTCACGCACAGCCAGAGATTTTATAAATTTTATCGTTGATCTTGAAATTAGACATACAATTTGTTTTATTATTTCTCGATGTTTTTATCATGAGGATTTAATTACTATATGTTCTGAATTAAGTTAAAAATAATCAATTTTTGACCCTATCAATTTTTTTATTTCTCTCACTATTCAACCAATCTCACTTCTCAGCCGAATTGTACCGGAGTAAACTTAATTGCAATCACACAAACTTTATAATTATGTTATACGGAATTAAATTTCTCACAATCTCATTTAATAGAAAATATAAGTTATATTTTATCGACAAAATTTTTGTTGTTTCCCTTCCTTTTTACATTTTTTTCGCGACAACTAGACATGTCTGCAATTTTTTAATTCAAATAATTCTATTTTAAGAATCAGTCAATCAATAATGAAACAACAAAAATGTATATCATCTCATGTTTTTACTTACATAATTTCTAATAGATGCTGCAACTTTTATTTTTTATTTAATTTCAAATATTTCGCATATGCTCAAAAGTTTAAAAATGCATTTTGTTACATATAATTTTATCTAAAAAAATAATACAAAGCAATAACTCTTCTTTTAAAAATATCACAATATTATTTATATATCAAAATGTTTAATTAAAGGACTATAACTTCAGTTTTCATTTCTTTTAATTTTGATTTTTATTTTATTTTTAAAAATCAAGATGTCTATCATTTTGTGTAGCGAAAACTGCTACAAAACTGTATTTAATGTAAGCTGATTGGAACCTCAGAAAATTTTGTCAATAATCTCGTTAGACGAGCAAATTACCTTGCACGTCATTTCATCTAAGAGCATCAGAAAAACAACAGCGGACGAAGTTTTCTCTCTCTCTCTTTCTCTCTCCTTAGTGTCTCGCAATATTTTTATTGATTTGATTTTCCGTTTTTTTATTTTTTGTCTTCTCTAATTTGCTTTATTGATTGATTTTTTATAATTTTTATAGGTTTTTTTATATACTTTTAATTGCAGTTAATGAAAAGCGAGAGAGATTACAATTTTCATCCTATTCAGTTAAGTACAATTCGTATGACATGTAAGAAAATTATATAATGGTTATTTATATATTTTCATATATTTTTTTCATATATTTACTCTGATGCAATTTATATACTTTTTTATTTTTTAAAGATTTGTATTTTATATTTGTTATACAACAGCTATATAACAGTATAATTTAATTTATATTTTTTTAAATATCTGATATATATAAAAAGATTATGTCTTAATATCATTAATTTTTTAAACATTTAATTGCTTAAAAGATAACACGTCAAATGATGTATATAATAATACTCTCTCAAGCCAAAACTTTATAAATAATCAGAAATATACAATAAATTTCAAATACATAACATTCATTATAAAGAAGGATTAATTCTAACGCTGATCTCAATCGCATTGACGGCAAAGTTTTCGACGTTTTATTACTTATGTACATCTTTTTTTTCGTCTTAATTTTACGAAAACCTCTTCGTTAACGATCAAGTTCTCTTTTTACCCCATTCACTCTGTTCCAACTTAGAATCCCCTCACTCTTTAATGTATCTTTTCACGAGTTTCCACAATATATCTCGCCTCTTCTCGCAACCACCTGCTTCGGTGTAGAAGATAGCGCAATAAATATCGCTATCCTCGGTACCTTCCGTATTTCTAAAGACACCAAAAGTATCTTTTGAAAAACTTTCATGGTAACAAACGGCAGATAAACTGTTAAAGTTATTTTTATGTTGTGTTTGCCAAGATCTTCTGGAATTTCTAAATAATTACTAATTTTTAAGCGATTATTTGTAAATCGAACTAAAATCATTGTCGATAGCACTTGAATAATAATTTCTTTTATTTCTTTATATAATTATTAATAATTAATATAGTTATTTCTAATATCAAAATTAGTAAGTCCTAAACTAATTATATTTTAATAATTCAATTAAAGTTCGAACTTTATTTGAAATGTTCAAAAAAATTATTACTCATACAAGATGCTTCTAGCAAAAAAATTGGCTCTGTCAACTTGCATGCTATTCGTCTGCAAACGCGGAAAGATTTTTTCGTAATGAAATAAAAGAGATATCTCAGATACGCGGCATTTTACTTCAGCCTATACATACATTTATACGTACATGCGTAATTACATGTACACGAGCACTTAAGTGTACGCACACATGCACGTGCCTTCGTGTACCTGCCCACGCCCCCAAGTTGTCTCGACAAAACTCGTTTAATCCCCGGGCGGATTAAGAGAAAGAGACATTACAACAAAGAAAGAGAGAGAGAGAGAGAGAGAGAGAGAGAGAGAGAGAGAGAGAAAGAGAGCTCCCGGTTAGGTACTTAAAAGTATTCCAATCACGAATACGCGGAAGAAGTCCGACGAATATTTCAACCGTCGTGCTGCGAGCGGATTGGTAGCTCATAGGAATCAGAAGAGAAATGAAGGCGGAGGATAGAAAGGGGGGAAGAAATGAAGAACAATGTTTTCTTTTAATTTTTTATCGTTGAGCGCGTTTCACTGCGGTACGGTTGATGCGATGTTTATACAAGGTGTTCAGAGACAACATCGATGAAGTTTGAGCGAGGTTGAAGGTGATAATGGGTGGATCCAAATGAAAAGTACGGTACTTGCAGTAAATGTGCAAGTAAACATCTTTGAAATTGCGATTATACTCGCACAAATATAAAGATAAATTTTATGTTCTTGCTCCATCTTGTTCTACCATATAGCCGATCACATCGTAGCGCATGCATGTCACCAGTATAATAATATCTTTAACATATATATACGAGTCGTTCATTTCGAAAAAAAAGTAATACTAGTCACAATTTTGGAATTTTTTCGACATTATAGCATATTGCTGTAAAGTAAAATAATTAGGATCGATTGAGATAACTGAAAATCATGGAAACGGAAGTAATCCAACAAAATTTGTAAGTAACTGTTGCTTTCTTTATACAGTATTCTTAAATTAATATTTGACGTCTTTCAACAATATAATAATTTAACTAAATTAATAAAAGTAAACATGACAAATAATTATCCATTTTATCGACACTAAGTTTTTTTAATGCTTTTTTTTTTAATGTAGATTTATGATTAAATAAAGATCCTTAGGTAAAAGAATATTGAACAATATCAAACTTTAACAGTTTCCATTTTCCAAAGTTTGACTTCTATCACTTTTTATATAATGAACGCTCTTACTTAGTGCAGCCACGTGCGTATAATTCGCGTGAGCTATTGTATCGTTTCTGTCGGCCAGTTGATGGATTCGGTACAATATGCATTGTGTGTGATAAAAATATTAATTCCTAGATGTCGTAGATCTTGATTCAAATTCACGATCGTGGCTGCACGTTTGTGTATCAGAAGAGAAATCTTGTCATGTTTTAATAGTTTAAAAATTATTTTTAAATTATTATATTTAGATTTTTCATTGCCAAATTATTATTATCGTGAGTTGAAATGAAAAATTGATCTCATAAACATTTACGGAGTAGACGTTTCCATAAGTTCCAAAAACTTTGTATTTTTAATCTTATGTTTGTCTTGAATAAATTTAGAATTTGTCTTTGTAATGTTGTGTCAAGATTTCTCTGCGCATGGCTACCGTTTTAGGTACACGTATAAGCTTTGTCTTATTTAAAAAATATACGTATATATGTGTATATATAAGACAGAACAACGTGTGCTGCCATGGATCCTTCCTTTTTCTCTTGCCGTCCGGAATGCCAAGGAGAGATGCTCCTGTGTTGTGTCTTTTCGCCCTTCTTTTTGGCTACCCGTTGGGTAAACCCGCGCAGAATCTCGTCTATTGAAGGAATTGTCCTGCGGGAAATTCCTAGTAAGGAAAGAGGCTTTTTCGTCGGCATTCGTCCGCTTTTATGTTCGCGATTCCTATCAATCTTAAATAACGTGATGGATTGTTTGTTAACAATCATAAGAGACGATATTGAATCTTTATAAGGCAACCTCACTCAACGCGCTCGTGTATTTTTTTATTCTTATTTAAAGAAAAATCTACTAAAACAATTTTTTCCATAAAAAATGATATTTAAACGTGCTGTCTCAAATATCGACTTAATGTTTTGACAATAAAATTTTGCATTAAAAAAATTTTTATAACATTTAATTTAATTTTAATTTAATTTTTATTTAAAATGAAGCGAAATTAAAACAAAAATCATTTTGAATTGTGTATACATTGATTGTTATACATATTAATCATGTAGATAAATTATCATATTCCTATTATAACGTATTTCTGACCAATCGCACTTTCTTACAAATAAGAATCTTTTGATGAATTTTAAGTCAATTTTCTTATTATGTATTGAAAAATTGCTTTTAACTGAAATATTTTTTTATCACTGTATATGAATATCGTCGCAATGCGTCACGCTTCAAAAATTGTGATAAAATCTCTATAATCTTTATATCCGTTTGACTGTGACATCAATCGCCAAGCTTTATGTGTACGAAATAGAGCTATCTACGAGCTAGAATATCGTTCGCACACGAGAACGTTAAACACCAAAAACACTAAAAATCGGTCGGCAGGGACGGGTCGGACGCGAGCGATCGTGTTTCGATTTATCCTGGCACGAGCGAACGAAACGCGCATACTCGTAACGTTAAACACTAAAAACACTGAAAATCGCTAGACAGCTCGGCGACGAAATCGCGCCCGGGCGCTTCGATTTATCGAAGCGTAAATGAACGAAGCCGTGCGCTCGCTCGCTTGCTCGCTTGTTCGTTCGTTCAACGAAATGCCAGTGTACGCATACGAAGAGTACACCCTCGCGAACAACGCAAAACCGATTAATTTCCAATTTCAGCAGGCGCGCATCGCCGATCGTGTTTGTGCCCCGCTCGGTCGCCACTCTCGCCCTCTTTCAACCCACTCTTTCCGCGCTCGTAGACCTGATAATTACCCTCAAAGTGAAACTTACTTGCAGTTTTCCGAACGGATAAAACACGGACGAGAGATAGAGATAGATTCGCTATAAATATATTAAACTGCGAACAAAAATAAAACAGAACGATAAAATTTCATTGTAACTAAGCGGTAAAATTTCGTTACATCGTAATTATTTCACAAAACAAGTTTTAATTCAACGCTTTATTACTTTTAAATTAAAAACAAAATGTCAGACTTCTTGCAGTTGGATTTTGCGTAAGTAGCTGAGATTAGCAAAAATATCGAAAGCACATCACTAAATCTCGAACAAGGAACTGTTACAACAAGCAATTTAATTGTTCGTTCGATCACCACATCTTTCGCGACATTCTCACGCTGCTGATTCGACGCAGCCAATAACTCGCGAAGAATTTGGTATTCACACTGTAAAAAGAAATGTGTTTTATTCTTGTCCCCATTTTTTTAAACACTTAAAGATGTTTTAGTTTCAAACTTTTTCAATAGGCAAAACACTACGTGTTTGGATTTAAAACGCTATGCGTTTTAAATCCAAACACGTAGTGTTTTGTCTATTGAAAAAGTTTAAAACTAAAACATCTTTAAGTGTTTAAAAAAATGGAGTCTAGAAAATAGAACATTTTAATATCTTAAAATAAAACACTTCTATTTTCAGTGGCACGAATATCCGATATCTTGAACGACATTATCATCAATATCGATGCTATCACTCGACTTCGACTCGCGTCGCGGTTGCAACTCTAGCGCTTATAAGCATCAAAGCAAACGCCCCCGCTCCTTTCCTCGTTTTTGTTCTTTCGGCGAACCGTTCACCCTCTGCTCTATATCGCCCTCATTGCTTTTTTTTTTTCAATACATGTTCACTACCCGCTACACGCGCCATCGTCGAGTTTCAGGCGCGACACGTCCTTTCGAAATCTGCGCCAGTGACGGAGAGGTTTCGCTGGCACAAAGACATTCCTACGACGATTAAAAAGTCACTCGACTCGGTCGCTCTTCTTTTCGCCCGTTCGTCTGCCCTGAAACGGAAAACTCTTCGGCTTCCTTTTTTCGTGCGATACCGTATAGCAGGCGTCGCGTCGGCTCGCGTTACTGTACGAGATCGCGTTCCTTCGTTCGCGCTTACACGTGAATCTGGCGGTTAACAGCTGGACTTCGATCACAAGAGAAGATTGGAGATTTAATTTGAAAAATTTAAGAAAGAGTTTACAAAGTTTTCGTGACGTCTACTCATATATTCAAATATAAAGCGTTTGTATTTCCCAAGTCAATAAACATCGTCGACAAAATCTATAATTTATTTTATATAAATGTCTCTTCTTGCACGCGATTTTATTCATGATCTATTTGTACTTTTCCAAAGCAACAGAATACTTTACAATTACATACGAATTTTGTTTTTTTGTACGAATATCGTAATGACAACGTAGGACTCGATAACCCTTCTGCGAGTAAACATTTTTTTTATATCTAACAGCTAGGTGTAAATTAATTTTAATCTCGGGTTAACTTACTTTTTATTTTTTTCTAATTCTAAGAATTAGGAAAAAAATGAAAAATAAATTAAACCGAGATTAAAGTTAATCTACATTTATAAAAATCGACATTAAACGTGTATAGTAAATAACTATAATATAACTAGTAATATATATATAATATATGTATATAATAACTATGTGTATATATACATATATATATAATAACAAGTACAGTCTTTAAATCATATAGATTTGCCGATTTGTTCTCTCACAACGTGACAAAACTTTGAACCCGCAAATTATGTTCGTCACGTATCCGCGATAGGTACCGGAAATGCCGTTTTAGGAGCGTCCTAATGGCGCAGTTTCGGGCCGCAGTTTAGTCCACGATTCCAGTTTACGGAGGCTTTCCCGCCGGGATGGTTCGTAGCTCGCTTACTGGGCGACAAGTTTCTTACTGGTAGAGCACGAAGTACGAGGCGACTCGCGTCCCGCAAGATGCACGTAGATATACAATGCAGCATAGTTTGCAAACACGCGCCTCGTTAAATCGCGGGGATTACCGACGACACGCGGAGCGCTTTTAAGCTCCGCTTACGCGACCGAGCGCTTTTACTCGCGCGGATTATGTGCGCGATTAATCCATTCGTTGCCGTAGATACGTATATGCATCTAAGTAGGTTTCAATGCTTTTGTAACAATAACAAAGAAAGAAATTTAATTTTCTTAAAATCGATAAGAAAACGGATAATCGACAAAAACAGTAAAATTAGATACATGATTTTTCACACTCATTGTTATAAATTTATAGACGGATGTTGGTTGAGTTGAATACTTTGCTAAGATAACAAGAAAAGTTGTAAAGCACGGTCTAACTTAAATAGAATAAAAGTAAAATGGCTAAAACTTTATACAAGAGCAAGATAGGGTTTTTATCTGCGATTTCTTCGAAAAATGTTACAATTAAAGATTGTATGAACAAGTTGGAAATATCTGTTTCGTACTCAACTTAGAGTTATCCACTTTTATCCACGCAGTGGACAGAAATGTCGCGATGAATCAGCAGACGAATAATAATATCGTACAACAGAACCCCGTCGAGCCGATATTAACCACGAACGCCGCGGGGAAAAGAGCTGAATCACCATCGAATCGATCATTATAGCGAGGCTACTGGCAAGTATGTTTGTGTATGCACGCCAAAAAAAGAAAGACAAAGCGAACAGGGCGGGTAACCGTGGGGAGGGCGAGAGAGGGGGTCTGCCTTAATAATAAACGGCGCAACATCCGCGAAATGGCGATTTTTCGTGCTCGCTCGTAGTTTACCGTCTGAAATTACGTTTACCCTCGTTATATTCCGCCGTACAAACCGGACGATACCTGACGATGGGGATGGAATCAGATAGAAGGGTGTGGGCGAGCATAAGAAAAAGAGAGAGAGAGAGAGAGAGAGAGAGAGAGAGAGAGAGAGAGAGAGAGAGAGAGAGAG
>NW_017296956.1:617570-627092 GCF_001594075.2 Trachymyrmex cornetzi
CCAACAGCCGCTCCGAATTCGCGAAATTAATGACTGTTTTGATCTTGTTTTGAACAAATTTTGCATCTACATTATTAGATACTTTTTAACTTTCATGTGTATCAAAATGTAAATCAATCCATTTCTATAATTAGTTTCAAAGTAAACAACGTCCGTATTAGCATACGCATTTAGTAAATAATAAACGTCATTATTTTTACCGCCTATTTATTAGTTAAATTAAATTAACGACGTATTGAGAAGCAGTGGCGAATATGAATAGAATTAATGATTGAAAATAACTCAAATTGGGTATAATTTGACATTATGAATTCAACAGTTAGATTAATGTTCAATCATATGATTCGCTCACAAAATTAAATTGCACATAAATGATAAGATGTTTGTTTATATAGTTGAATAATGAATCTTTGATACAAAAAGTATGTGTTCGCACGAATCTCGTTGGTTCTTAAATTTTTGAATACATACCGTATTGAAATACAAATTTTATAAAAAAAACATACGTCTCTCTTATGATAAGTTAAAAATATACTATACGCAAATAGTTACATTAATTATTAACGTATAATTAACGTATAGAAAGAGCTTAATAAACATCATTAAATTGTAATTTCTACTATAAACATCTTTTCCAAATAATCAGTCAGCATTTAGTTCGGAAAGAAAATTACTTTTCTACGAAATTAAAGTATACAATCTTTATATTCGTTTAAAATTAGAGTACTCACGAATGAAATTGGAGGAAATTGGATCTAAGATTAAGAGCAGACAATGTTTTAATAATAACGATAACTTTTCACGTCTCAATTATTCGACTATTGTTTTTATCGGCTGCGGACACGTCTACTTTATTTCACTGGATAGTCACACGTTTAAGACAGATACTTAATTTAAGTCCAATACTTAACGAACGAATATCGTTATCGTGGAAATTCCGTTATCAGAAATGGATGTTATCACTTAACATTGAGAAAACGATAACCTCGTCGACACATCCTGTTAAACAAATAAAAGCGCCAGTGCGTTATAATTGGCTACACCGTAATTTCGGTTGTTGATGAAACGCCGCCGATAACGCGACCACATTTACGTCACGATATTGGAAACTGTTATGCGAATCGTATGAATAATTACAATGTAACATTACTCGATGCATAATTAATAAACCATAGTTACAACATAGACATATTTATTATTGCGGCTTTAATCGCGTTGTTAATCTCGCTGTCGATCCTTTTCTTTATATCGTTGGCACAAATTTACTGAGCAAAATAGACGAGATTCGCTACCGCGCTCGAAGAGCTATTCACGCGTCAATAACGCAGGAACAAAATTCTGCAATTCGGTAACTATTGTTGGCGACACAACCGCCTAATAATAATTGAAATCATTATTCCTATTGTAACGAACTAATCTCGAACGGACCCAATTACATCAGGAGCGCGGAACTTTGCGTCCTGTCGATACTTTGTCTGAACTGCGACAACATATCGACAGCGTTCGATTCTCCCGCTAGAACGATAAGAATTTCGTCGTTTCGTTTGTCCGCGATTGATTTTCCGATGACTCTTCCGGTGAAATAACCCGCGCCGTCCGTCACCACGAGAAAGCGTCTGTAAATTTCTGCTGTCCCGGGGATTTCGGAATTACACCGTGTTATACGACGTGTCATCCGTCTGACACTTGATCGAATTTCGCGAACGTACTTTTAGTGCTTGGCGCATGCAAAAAGCCCCGCGGAAACTCATAATCCCGAAATAACAAGCAGAAGATAACGCCGGGAAGACGCCTCATATACCAAAATATCATCGTACTGAGCGCCGTTTCTCCGAAATATTCCGAGAGCACGAAAAATTCCTGAACACGAAAAGTACAAAAATGTAATAATCACTAAGGTTTATCATCCAATATTATTCGACGTTTTGTAAAAGTCAGAATGTTAAGAAATTATTCTCCTGGCAATACTATTGGTGGTAATGGTAAAACTATTATTCTCCTTCAGATTTTTAATTTTTTTCTCACCATCTCAGCTAATCTAAAGGAACTTCGTTTCTCGTTAGTATCAATTGCAGAGAATTCGAATAACGAAAAAATCTTACAGCTTTAGTCATACAAAGCACCCTCAACTTATTGCATTTCCTTGAAGAAGGAGGTAATAAAAACCAAAATAGGATTAACAAAAAAAATATCGAGCAAAATGTTGGACGTTGCCTCTCCTATTTGATGAATTCCATTATTTTATTCAACAAAGTAAATACAGAATAAAGAGCTTATAATTATAATATAAATTATTCACTCACTGCTTGCACTCACCGAATATCGTAGCGGAGCCGTCAATTCCTTGTTTCGATTAATTGTCCAGCAATGATCTTCTGACGCTGGTCGATACTTCCAGACACACTAGATATAAAGCTCCCGATGTGCACGATATTGCAGAGCTTATGGCATCTCTCTCGATAGATGAGACACTTAGGCCGATATTTATAGTTCGTTCTTATATTTAAGACGGTCTTAAGCACAGTCTTAAAATGTCATAAACCAATCACAGAGCTATATAGATTCTTAAGACATTAATATCTTAATATCTCAGTTACAAAATAAATACATAATGAATGTATCTATATATTAATAGTCCCCGGGAATAGTCACCTATAGGAATATTTTTATATGACAGCAGCGAAAAAAATTGTGAATTGTAAAATATTGTTCAAACTTTAACATGGTTTTCTTTTTTATTAATTATTTTTATTACGTATCTTTAAATATGCAATTTTGTCGAAAGCCTGCGATAAAAAAGCGTTATATCAATTTAAATCTTTATCTCTATTTTTTGTTACAAATACTGCTATAACAAATTATTTAGCGTGCTTATTCCGTTTAATATTTGTTTGGTTTCTACTTACTTTTTTTAGAAAATTGTAAAGTTAAAATCGTATTCATAATATTCTCAAATACTAATAAAACAGTAATATACAATAATATACAATAATATGTTGTTAGCAAGAGTGATTTTAATTGAGGTGTAAAAACACTTCAGATTATCGTTTATGTAAAAAAAAATCAGCTGACTATTCTCGGATTAGCGCATCGGGTTGGATACACTATCGTCGTACACAAATTGACATAAAAAAGTATATTTAGTACAAATATTATAGCAACGAGTTAAACCGCGTAATCTTTAATATACTTATTGTGCTGCTTCATAAAATATTCCATGTATTTTATAATTCGAAATATTTGCATTTCACTTTTACATTCAGATTAAAATAGTGTGCAACGGTTATGTACTAGTGCTCATTAATGCATTCAATCGAATTCGCCATGTGACTTAATCACAATCTTAAAATAAAAACGAACAATATGAATACCGATCCTAGATTCGTTCGCTCCAGAATCCAAATCCGCTGCGAGTGGATCGACCGCAACGCCAAACGGCATTCTGTTAAACCCATGTTAAGCGCGTATCAGACTAGAGATTGAGATTGAGAGAGATTGAAATTAACCAATCAAAAGAAAGAAAATGTTAAGTTTAATAACCTTTACTTTGACACACACTGGTTAAATTTAATCTCAATCTCAAGCTCTAATCTGATATGGTTTCACATTATGTATTGGAGATTGAGGATTGCGAATCAGAGATTAGAATTTAACTAGTTAGATCATTTTAATTTCAATTCGTTTCCTTCTGATTAAATTCTGATTGAATTCTAATCTTCAATCCGCAATTCTCAATTTGCACTGCATAGTGTGATACGTGCTTAACTCCGTTCGGCATTCGCGACACTCGCGAATAACGCACATCGTGGACGAAGAAAAATATGTTCGACTACCATTCAACTGACAATGAATCGATTGTTTACGTGCCGAAACACCGATACACTTTGGACTCGCTCTCGATTCGCTCTCGACTCGCTTTCGACTTGTTGCTCGCGGCGTACCCGCAAGAATTTTGGGAAGTGACGGCCGTAAACACGACTGACGCAAACATTGACTGCTACGTAAACGGCTCTTGCGCGCGAATGTTACGTGGATTAAAATCGATAGAAGAGTCATCTACTGTTACATTCATCTTAAACATCTGAAATATTCATTGAAAAGTGAAATGCTTCAAATAAATTTTTGCCATCGAATACTCCAAAAATATTCTTTAGTGACTTTCAATCTTCAAATTAAAAAAAATCAGCACAAATGCATTTTTTAAATCCTGTTCGGTTCTTGATCCAAAATATATTTTTTCCAAAGTTTATTTTTTTACTAATATTTTATTCAAAAAAATCTTTTTCTCTCTTATTATCGGCGATTGGAATTCGATATTTGATGACTTTATCTGCACGGAAAAAAGAAAGTAGCTGTCGTAACTAAAAACATGTATGGTAATTAAATGGCAGGTGTAAAATATGGACAGCTAAAATATAGGTATCATAGCTAATGTCCTAGCTGTGACATCTATATTATAGCAGCAATAGCAAACCATTTCGCTGTAGTTTATAAATTTACAATTACGGCAGCAAATATATTATAACAAACCAAGATTATAGTTGCGACAGAGAAAATCTTTTTTTCTGTGTGTTAATATAAAATCTATTTTTTCTGTACAAATTTTTTACTTTTTAAGAGTTTTTCTATCTTATTAACCCGAATGATGAAATTATATAATAAAGTAGGATGTTAAGTTTTTCAGCTAACTAAAATAAAAAAATTCCGAGACGTATAGATATATATTATAAATCTCGGATTTTTTTTATTTTAATTGAAAAACAGTCAAAATTTCACATCCACTTTAAACAGAACAGTAGAGCTATTGTTATTATTTAATTAGTCTCAATTACTGAGCACGGATCTGTCCTAATTTCATTCAATCGCTTAAAAAAAAATAACATTTATAATGCGACGACTTGGATTTTCTAGCGTTCAAGGATCAAAGCAGGATAATTTAATTTCGGCGACGCCAGTCGCACTTGCGAATGAAGTATCGCATTACATCGCACTCTCATAAAATTGTTACGTTAAATCTCAGTTTCACCGAATGATATTGCACTTGTGCAACGACAACCTTTACGTCCGCTGGGTAATCTCGATCGGACTAGCGAATGGACCATTAAAACAAGCGTAACGATCGTCGAGTCGCGTTGCGATAAACAAGCTGTAGGTGCAAAGCTCACACCTACTATCTTGGAATACTACCTTGATGGATTAAGTAAAGGTGTAAATAAAATTTTTAGACTCTTATGCATAAAGTTGAGCTATAACCTCTATTTTTCGATATAAAATACTTTTATGTTTGATTTTATGAATGGATGGAGTCACATAATTGAATAAAGAAGCACTTTAATTATCTAATTTTCCTTTAATTAATCATTTGTTGAAATGTAACAGCAATACTTCTATGTTATCACGTTCTTAACAAAGAGAAGAGAATTAAGGATGTATCAGGTGTATAGTTTCTACAAAAAAGTGATTGGAATTGGAAATTTATATATTTTGCATGTGAAAATACATGTTATATACATACGAATCAGTTCAGTAAGAGGTCAATATTTGTATTTAGAGTGTAATACAATTTTATTATTTAAATAAAAATGTTTTCATGGAACTATCTATTTAAATAAAAGAAATGCGATAGGTCAGGAACGATTTAGATTTATTCATATAACTATACACACACACACAAAACACGTACATTACCATAATAAAATAAATTGTCTATCGGGCGATTATTAAATTATACTTTAATGCAATTTATAAAAAATTGGCCGGTATTTAGATCGAACGAAAATGCACTCGACGTGAACTGAAACCTTCGTCTTGAGATGGAACACTCTGTCCATCCTTATTGTACTTTGCAGGAAAATTTCCGAGAGAGTCCCTCTTTGAAAATCCGTCAACGAGGAAATCTTTGACGAAGAGAAATCATGTCAAGCGTGCTCGGCAGTTCGGCGGAGTGGAAAGTTTATTACGACAATACTGTGATACTAAATATTTTCAAGTCCCGTAGTTACAGCGAGAACGCGGCGGTGAATTGCCGAGATTCTCTCGGAAGAGAATAATTCCGCAACCTAACGATCGTCGACGAGCCGCGCGCCGCTTTGTCCTTTAAAGTGTCGCGATTTCGCGTGCACGGGAAAAATTTACTTTGTCACGCGGGTAAAATTCGCCATGATTATTCTCTCTGTTAACGCGAGCGAGCTTCAAATACGCCATGAGAGAAAGAAAGATTTAACAAACGCAAAACTAAATTAACGGAAAGTTCTGCGAAAAAAAGATCCGTGTTATCTTTTCAGTCGGCGAAGTACACTCAAACGAATCGGCGAATCGGTTTTAACGCAACAACTTTAGTTTCATTACGAATGTTAATTTAGTTGAATAAAGAAACCCAGATCTCATTACCGCGGCCATTATCTAGAAATGAATTGTTACCGCATGTAAAAATCAAGCGATACGAATTTATATAAATATATATCGACATAATTTGCCGCAAACGCAAGCTGCGCAAATAATTCGTCCACGTTCGAAAATGGAGGAACATTCTCTGCATGCGGTTAATCTTTGTATATATACACACCGTGGGATATTGTGGGCGGGCTCTGTAATTCGGTGCTGACACACTTCTATATACATACTCTCTCATGCACACATACGTTCGTTTGTCCGGATCTGGGACTAGAATCCTCGTCTGTCTTACCTCGAGCGCCTAACTTGTGCTTATGTCTGAAACTGTTGCGAACGTGTCATTACTAACTCATTGTCCTACTGTCACACGCTAACTCACACACACACACGTGAATAACCGTGATATAACGGATGCAACGAACGGATCCGCGAACGGGAGAACCGAGCTTTTGTTCCGAAATTGCAGTGAGACTAACAAATTGCTTTTGTTCTCCGAGCGAAGATTTTTGAAAATGCTCGAGAAATGTAAAATGATTTAATACACTTTATAAATCGATTATCACTTGCTACTAAAATGTGTACCAAGTTCATCCTTTAAATGCAGTGAAATCCTTTGTGAATTTTATAAAAGCGAAAAAAATTTTCTAATTTAATCACACTTCCTATTGTATATCTTTCGATATTTTGTATATCAAATTATAGAGTATTACTAAGCAAAATATAACAATTTTGTTAAATATTAAAAAAGATTTTTGAGGGAAAGAGAGTCAAACTCACGCAAGTCTCGAAATAGTAATACACGCGGGATCGTCGTGCTCACCTGATTCTCAGCTAGTGATTTTGCGAAGAATTTGGAAATCTCTGTAAAGTCGTTCCGCTGGGTGACATTTTCGCACACGTGACGATTGCAGGTGCAATCATCGTAATTCCTGTTCGGTGGACGTGCGCAGCGACGTTTTCGAGGAAGACCCTTGTCCTGGGACCGGAAAGTACATCGAGGCTCACTACCAGTGCTTAGGTTGGTTCACATTTTTCTATTCTGATGTCGTTTTTGCGCGGCTGCGGATTTACGCGAGAAACCTCAAGGGATTCGTCTTTCGTTCATGTGCTGCGAAAGAGCCTCATAATCTTGGAACTGTAATTTGAAGAGCAAGGATTTATTTCGTCTTACAACCTGATCATCGATGTTAAACAATATGCCCAGACATTATACACCTTACAAATTTTTTTCTTTTATGAATAATTTTTTTTATTACCTTTGTTTTTTAATTTTATTTGATTTAAAAAAATCAACTTTTTCTTTATTATTTAATTCAATTTTTTTGTTATTTCATAATTTTGATTGATTTACTTTTTATAACAATCCTCTAATATTGAAAAATAATAACGATTAAATAACTAATATTTTACAAGCATTTTTCTTTGAAATAAATGAATCATGAAGAAAATCTCAAGAATTAAGAATAAAAATATCTACAAACTAAACTTACTAAAGCTGTTAGGCTTCAATAAAAGAATACGAGTTGAATGGACGAATTTCGACGAAAAAGTTTCTCTCCAAGAGCGTTGCTCTTTTTTCCCATCTATCGAGGAAACGAAAGAAACAGGGCTGGATCCATGGCGGTACACGTGGTAAGGGTGTACCATAGTCATTTTGTTAAACGCGAGTCGAATCCCCGTGCAGGTGCAACGACCAGCAGAACTGCAGCATCGTTGCGTCTACGCTGCAATTCGGCGATCCTTGCCCGAACACACACAAATATCTCGAAGCGCATTATCGATGCGTGTCCGGTAAGTAAAGCTCTTCCATTTTTACACCAGTTTTATCTTGTAATTTTTTTTAATGTTATTGGATTTTGCAGGAAATTCCACAAAACTTGCGAATCGTAATTGTTTTTAAAAGTATAAATAGTACAAATTATTTTTGAGATAAATGCAATTTGAAATATAAATTTTTTGACAATTTATTTGAAATATACACTTTTTTTCACTAATTTTTTTTTACATTTATTATTAATGCTTTTTCCTTGAATTTTTGTGTTAGTGTAATTAGCAATCAGCATAATTGATTTAATCAGTATCCAGTCAAATCATTAAAATAATGTTTAAACATTTAAATTATTTTAAAATATTATGTTAAATATATGGTATACATTGAATGCAAATATCAACTTGTTTTTCTTCCTATCAACATGTTGTTACTTTCTAATAATGATACCTAAATAATCCTCTTCGCCTTTCCTGTTTACCTTCCATCGTTGCTTTCATGTGTCTCGCGATCTCGTGTTTAGCAGATCGGGTTCCAGTTCTACGCTATCAATATATATTAGCAAACAGTCTTTGTAGTTTCCAACGTGGTCACGGAAGAAGTAAAATCGATTCCTCTTCTCTTTTCGATTTGCACGTAAGCGTCTTGCCTTTACGCGCGCGATTATCGTAACCAATATCGGCGACGTTTGGTATTTTACCTTATCGCAAACCCTTTCGGACAATAAAGATGACCTCTATAGAGATAGTACCGCGAAATACGTGGACCATCCCGTTCTGGAATTAACTGTCGTCGCGCCATCTTGGGTTAAAGATCGTTTTCCCCTTCACGGCTAGATCTAGTCGCGATATGGAGCTGTGCACTGTGCAGTCTAATCTCTTGTGCTCTGTCTCTCTTTTTCTCTACCTATCTATTCTTTGACCATTTGAATGTCTTATTCGCGAAATGTCTTTTGAACGATTTATATACTGGCAGAGTGTTTAATTTTTATTCATAGTACTCTCTCAGCAATTATAAAACTCAACCTTTTTTTGAGAAAAAAAGCAGAAAATTTTCTTTTGTCTTTGATGTTGGAGAAAAATGACAATAGACTTTTCATAGACGAGATAACATTAATGGAAGTACTTAGTAATTATATAAGCACACGAAACACAAAATTTAATATTTGATTCAGAAATTAGTCCATGATATTTTTATATATTTTGACGGTCTGAAATCAAATCCGATATCTAAATTGCTCCATCACATCACAATTTTTTTTATCAACGGAAAATAACTCGATTTTCCAATACTTTTAGACATTTGTGGCCTGGTTTTTAATATGCAGTTGAGGTAAATGAATGAAAGTAAGTTCAACGATA
>NW_017296956.1:627721-673858 GCF_001594075.2 Trachymyrmex cornetzi
ACTCTCTCTCTCTCTCTCTCTCTCTCTCTCTCTCTCTCTATCTGTCGATAGAAAAAAATTGTAATATGATGGAGCAATTTAAACTTCGGATTCGATTTTAGAACGTCAAAATACGTATAAGAATATCATGGTCTAATCTTCAAATAAAAAAATTGTTTGTGCGCCTGTGTTATTTGTGCTTATATTTTTATTTTTTATTAAAAATTTTAATTTTAATAAAATTGCAAAGTTGTTATAATCTAAAAATTGTTATGTCTCTTTTGCATTATTTCTTTTTAAAAATCTTGTTTTTTACTATTTATATTTAATCAGAACATAAATTTAAATCTCCAAACTAGTTTAATCAATTAAGCGCATCAAATATTCTAATAAAATTTAAATATTGTTCAAATATTATTTATTATATGTATATTTAATGTTTTCGAAAGAAGATTTACTTAAGCGCTCTATCGAATAATTACGATTAACAAAAATCTGATATAAATCCGATACAGTGGATAAGCTCCTTCCAACGTAGCGAGCCAAGAAAAACAGAGATGAGAGTACCTCGGTATTTCCGAACCCCGGATATCTCATTCCCTTCGGTCTATCGGGAATATACGCAAAGTACAGACAGTTCGTTCAAACTCTATCGAATGATTAACAAGAGTCTAATATAAATTCGACGCGGTGGATAAACTTCCCATCATATCAATTTGAGGGGAAAAGGGAGAGAAATAGAGAGAGAGAGAGAGAGAGAGAGAGAGAGAGAGAGAGAGAGAGAGAGAGAGAGAGAGAGAGAGAGAGAGAGAGAGATGGGGAGTAAAAGAGAGAAGAGGGAACACTTCGATATTCCTGAGCTAAAGAGACCTCTCGAAAGCTTTAAATATTCCGCACCCCTGAAATCGCTTTCCTTCTTAATTATACTCAGTCTTTGAATCCAATAAGCTCGTAGACGAACTGCCTGATCCCCTTTCCTCTTCTGCTAAAGCTCCTTCCTAAAATACTGCCTGTTTTCCCGTCCTAATTAAAGCGATCTTGACGAAATATTCGCAGCGGCCACTACCACGACGACATCCCGGCCGAGTCCGCCGTGGTTCATAACTTCGCAACCGAGTGTCTGGAGCACCGCTAAGCCAACTGTCAGGCCTCCCTCGAGGATTACGACACCGGCGCAACAGCCACACCAGCAGCCACCAGCGCCGTCCACCCCAGCGATGCCGATAACAACGCCGGCGAGGTCAGTGGGCTACATAAACATAAAAGTCTGAAATATGTGACTCGATTAGTTAACCCCTCGGAGTTGACGCCAAAATCTGTAACACAGATTACTGACGTTGAGTTTGTAAGACCAATTTAATTTATGTTAGTTAAAAGGCACTAATTAAATTCAAAGAACCAAAGTGACATAACTCGTATGAAAAAGAAGAAATAATAAATATATTTTAATAAGAATAATTCAAATTTACAAACGTAACATAATGAAAATTAGTGTTTGACTCATATATTTTTGATAGAGATTTATAATTAAATAGATATCCAATAGATTCACCAGTTTTAGAAGATTAAAAGCCAAGTATTTCGGACTTTAATTTGAAATCAAATTTACATATTAAACATTGCTTAGTATAGTATTTATCATGCATACACATAAAAATATAACAGAACGAAAATGTCGGAACAAAAAGTTTTCCCACTGCATATTATTTTGCGCGTTGGCCATTAATTTCCTTCAATCACTGTCTGTATAACGAAAACAAATATTTTCCTTGACGTCATTAATTTCTATCAAGCATGATCTATATGGTCGTCACAAAGTTCGGTGTGTACGAGAACCATCGATAATAATGAGACCCTTCCATTTTCAGTTCTACGTCAACAAGATCCTCTGCTGACATCGAAGTCGATGAGGAAGATCAGGACCTAATACCTCCTGCGAATGGTTCTCCGGCGAATGGCCCGGCAATGCCGCCGATTATGTTTGAGACCACTCAAGCCACGACAACATCTACCTTCGCTCCTTGGAGAACCAGCCGAAGGACCACCGGTAAGATTTTCTCTTCTTCTGGGGTAACATTAGTTAACGTCATTATATAATAACATTAGATACGCCATTTGTAACCATTAACATTGATATCTCGATAGAACTGAACAATGCCATTTTGATGTTTGATATTTTTATAAAATCGTTTTACATATCTTCGAATATAGACAATTCTCAGAATCTAGAGATCCTCGGAAATTTCTTTGTCGGTAACCAATTAACCATTTACATGGAATAATCTTATATCGACAACAATAGCAACGTCTTTACACAATAACAATTAAGCTACAATATATCTGTCCCGGTTATGGATCTATGAATTGACTTTGAGGATAAGCCGCTCGTATCAGACAGCGCCTAAGCATAATAGATGATCAAAGCATTATAGCTATTGTGATGATAACAGTGCCTAAAGGCAGGTTGTCAATATCTGTTGTATTACAACTTTAGTTATTGTTTGCTTTTGTCATTGTACAATGAACACATTCTTGTTAGTAGTCTATAAACCGGCGAGTAAATAGCACACTTCTGGTTCGATCGCGACAAAGCATTAAGATCTCTTGGGGATAACTGAAATTCCGTTTTCGAGCGCCGTTGCACTCCGAACTGCGTCCCCGAGGACGCCGCGATGTCGGTATCGCATTAACGTCGAGCCGTTAACTGCAGTCGTTAGCTCAGGCGACCACTTAGGGTGATCATACTGATTGAACCATACTGTTACAGTACCCAGCACGCTGTACCCGGAGTCCACTTCGAACGGAAGCCCGTGGTATGACTACAGACAAGTGTGTCCTCCGGTAGTAGCCCGGAACCTGTCCTGGAATACGACCAGGGCTGGCGACGTGGCCGTACAAAGCTGCCCCGGCGGTGCCAATGGTCTGGCCAGATGGCGGTGTCTTGCCCGCGGAGAATCCGCCTTTTGGCATCGCGACAATCCAGATCTGAGCGAGTGTCGATCAGTCTGGTTGACCACCCTGGAAAACCGTGTGACGGACGGCGACGTGATTCTCGGTATCAGCAGGGAGCTGTCGCAAGTCACAAATAACAGCCGCGGTTTGTACGGTGGCGACATGATGATCACTACAAAGATCATCAAAAACATGGCCGAGAAAATGGCCCTGGACATTAAGACCTACCAAGATTCGAATCAGAGGGAGGTCAGCGTCACGGAGTTGCTCCAAGGCGTAGTGAGGACCGGTAGCAATCTGCTCGACAAGGCGCAAATGGCGTCCTGGAAGGATCTTAGTCATCAGGAACAGATGAGGGTCGCAACGTCGCTGCTGATCGGTCTCGAGGAGAACGCTTTCTTATTGGCCGACACGCTTCTGCAGGAGAAGACCATTATGCATGAAGGCAAAAACATATGTGAGTACTGCTAATGATGATTGGTAATTGCTACAGAACATTTTATCGGACTATGCATTTATTATATCCTTTACAAGCCACGTAAGGAGACATTAAGAACTTCAATATCCTCTCCATTAAGTTACTATCTTTGCTTGTAACCAATTGCCTAGATAATTACAGAACATAATGTCGAAATTATGTTAAGAACCTTATTTGCGATTTCCATTAATGTAAGATAGGATTTAGTTTAAAATTTTAACAAGAGAGAGAGAATATACTTTTTATTTATTTTATAACTTTCTGTTACATTGTACATTTAAAATATGAAAGAAAGAAAGTAAATTATTATACCAAAGGAAATTGTGACGCAGATATAGGCAAAATACGTTTCAAAAATTTATAAATTTTCTTGATCTTCAAAACATAATTTATGATATTAATTTGTAAATTGATATAATTTGTTATTAATAAAATTCCAATTTACATTCCTTTTGAAAAACAATCTAGAATTCGTGACATTGGAGTTACGTAACACGGTAACTAGAATCGTCTTTCCTCCGGGATAACTATTTTCATTTCAGCGTTCCGAAAGTCACGGACGCACGTTGCATTCGCCTTCGGCGTACGTTGCAAACGATCGAATGATTTATATCCCTCGCGCATCCAACACCCGGTAATCTCCGGTATAGATAAAATACAGATCCGAATCCATCGTAATTCTCCGGTACCCGCCCGGATTACGTTATAATCCAGACGAGTATGGCGCGGGCGCATGCTATTATTATTACAAAACGACGATGGAATTACGAGCAACTTGATTTACTTCCCGGAAGTGCGTCGCGGCTTGATTGAGCCGCTGTGTACGTGCATCATCAGATGCATGCTTGATAAACTGCATAACAGCGGAGAGCAAAAAGCGTCAGAGGAAAGAAGGGGAGGGGCAGTTGATGAGCGACAGCCGGTCGGACGCTGTGTTGTAACGTCCTCCTTTCCAGAAGAAATATCGAAACCGCATTAAGTCCTTCTTCCTGGCAACGCCACTGATTGATACCGCGATCAATTCTTAATCCCTCCTTTCGCGGCAAATTACACAGTGTGTTAAGACCACTCCAAATCCAAGTGTGTAATAACTTTATACGTGAGTGTGAGTGATTCAGTTTTTCGTGTAAAAGTTACTATACTACGTTTAAATATAAATCCATTTTTGTATGCATTTTTGTATTATTTTTATACAGAAAACTGAATCACGCTCAAATAGGTACAAAGTCATTTATTATACACTTAGATTTGCAGTGTATTATTCTTTCTTGCAATAAATAAATCTCTTGGCAAATTTGAAGTAACTGAGTTTTTTTAAAATGAATTTTAAACAACATGATTAAACAAAACTTTTATTAAATTACTCTTTTTAATTTTATTTAATTACGTAGATAACAAACAAAAAAATAAAAATTACTTTTTCCTATCGCGTAGTTTCCAATATTTATGATATAGCATGCGTAGTTGCGCAGAAATATTATATTTTTTTAATTAATGATGTTATGTAATGGCTGTTACTTTATATTTTTAAAAATTATATTTCAAAGTTACAAAATTTTATGTATAACTTTATTTATAAATAATGAAATGTGTTTCGATTTCTATCGTTATTTTTATATCTCTATATATTAAGCTAGCAGGACCTATTTAGCAAAATTAAATTGGATCTGTGAAAATATTTAGTATTTCTTTGTATTAAGCTATACTATACCAATAAAAAGTTTGTATTTCGTGTTGTTTTGAGAAAAAAAAACATGCCGTTGCAAGTTTAATATTAAGCTTAGTAGAGAGTCACATAGAAAAGGAAAAAGAAAACAAAAGTAGAAATACGAAGAATTGATTTTGTATAATTTGTATGATTAGAAAACAATTGATCTATTGATCCATTCCTCACGAAACAATTTCCAATTTCGGTGTTCTTAAAATAAATGTTCGTTGTATAAAGTTTAATAATTACTATTTTATAGTAAATTAATTCGTATTTTCCGTGAATTCATGGTTAGAATTCTCATGGAACTCGTTAAACGCGCCAAGGAAAAGATATCACTTACTCGCTTAATTATAATCGCGTGCGTGTCTTCATCACAGTGATGGAAGTTCGCGTACTGGACGCGCGCAACATCGGCAACGAGCTGGAAGTTTTCCCGAGCGAAGCCGCCCAGCAAAGGTGGACCGTCTCGAACGATCGCGTGGAACTTACCAGGGGCGCTTTACTGGACAACAGCGAAGCCGGTATCGTCCGGCTAGTCTTCATGGCCTTTGACAGACTCGAGGAGATACTACAGCCGCAAGCGGAGCCGCCGTCCGTCGTCATGAACGACGATCCCCAGCCACTGCCGCGGAGGAACACCACCCGTCTTCTCAACAGCAAAGTTATCTCGGCGTCCTTGGGAAAAGGCCGGCACATACAGCTCTCGGAACCCGTTCGAGTGTATTTCAGACATCTGGCGGTCGAGAACGTCACCAACCCCACTTGCGTCTTCTGGGATTACATCTTGAGGTAATTTCGCCTTCGCCCGATCCTATTTCCACTTTGTACAATACTAAAAGTGCTGAGCAGTCTTTCTCTTATTTCTTCATTTTCAATTTTCTCTTCCTGTGTTTCCACTGAACTGTATACAACACTTGCAACAACTCGCGGAAATAGGAAGTATATTCGTTATTATATTTAATCCCCGTGCAGTATTTTTCCTTAAAACGTAATTATAGAGATTCGATATCCTATACAAATTCGGTATTCAATAAAAAGATTTATTTAAAGCTGATACATTTCAGAATAAGATTTTTTAATTTTTATTCTGGTAATGTAATTTTTAATTTTTAATATTACATAATTTTTTTATTAATTTTTTATGAAAAGAACATACATACATATATATGATATGTACATATATCATGGATTTAAGAATTATAGATAAATATTCTATATATATATGAACACAGCCAACCAAATTGAAACTATCCTCGCGCAGTTTTTGACGCTTTCCGATGGAAAAGTAACAATACACGAACAACGACTATCTACTCTACACGCGATACCTTATTTCCCACAGCGCTTGGTCGGACGAGGGATGCCAGATACAAAAGACCAACGAGACTCACACCGTGTGCGAATGCAATCACCTGACGAACTTCGCCGTGCTGATGGACGTGCACGCCGTCAGGCTGGACATCGCCCATCAGGTTGCCCTGCAGATCATCACGTATATAGGCTGCATCATTTCCGTCGTCTGCCTCGTCCTGGCCATTCTCACGTTTCAATTATTTCGCGGACTGAAGGTAATGTATATAACTGCGCGAGCGCCGATCGATCGGCATTCAATCGCGGCGAGATGGAATTTTTTGTCACTCTCCCTGATCCCTGATTTGCAGTCGGACAGAACGACGATCCACAAGAATCTCTGCGTGTGCCTGCTGATTGCCGAAGTACTTTTCGTTTGCGGTATCGGCCAAACTAATCAGAGAATCGTTTGCGGCATCGTGGCTGGCTTATTGCACTTTTTCTTCTTGTGCGCATTTGCCTGGATGTTCCTCGAAGGTAATTCAGCCAGCCTCTTATTTACATTATAATATGAAATATTTTATTATTTTATTTATATAATCTATATATATATATATTTTGTATATTGATTTTGGTATTACGTTACAGGATTCCAATTATATGTGATGCTGATTGAGGTATTTGAAGCGGAAAAATCGCGGCTTCGGTGGTATTATTTGGTCGCGTACGGCGCACCGCTGTTGGTCGTAGCAATTTCGTGCATAATCGATCCACTCAGCTACGGTACCGATCGGTACTGTTGGCTGCGCGCAGATAATTATTTCATCTTCAGCTTCGTCGGACCTGTGATACTCGTTATACTGGTAATTGACCGATACATTATCGACTAACTGAACAATCTACTAGGAAAACATCATTGTACGAGTGTTGGCGATATAAGATACTCGTTATCATTCGCATTACGTATCTTAACGTGATGACTTTTTTCTTTTTCAATTTTATAACACTAATGTTTAAGACGTCGATTGATTTTAATGTCATCTTTTACAGGCAAATCTGGTATTTCTATCGATGGCAATCTATATGATGTGCCGGCATGCGAACACCACCGTGGCTATGAAAAGCAAGGAGCATTCCCGATTGGCTAGCGCAAGGTAAGCACGGTGATCCTTAGTAGCCCGTTTTTTTATTTTTTTTTTATTTTTTTTTTAGTAAAGTATTATAAACTGCAAACTGTATATACCGTGTATCAGTCGAGTGCGTCCGTTGTCCGTCACATTCGAGATTTAACCCTCCCATCGAAGAGTAGCAATCGAGATGTTTGTTTGGTGCTTTCGGTTTACACGTTCGCAAGCTTTACTTGCTTAAAGAGATCTCCCGAACGCGGATCTTGTTGTCACGCATCTTTTGGCGGCCATGCTGATTTTTTGGTTTTGGTTTTGTTGAGTCCTATGTTTGGAATGACCGCAGATTTCGTTCGTTCGACACACCACTGTATTGCTGTGATACTTAGGATATACATGAGTATATCGTTCGATTACACAAATTGTCGTAAATATATGCAGGGAGCGCTATTCTAAGTCTTTAAAAAAACACTATCGAAATATTTTTTTATATTTCTTTTTTATTTGCAATTCATCGTTCTGTAAATTCGTAAATTATTTGTTTTGTAAGGATTTTGAGTTTTATTTCATTTTTTTTAGAAATTCTACGTTTTGTGATCAAATAATGCTAAATATCACCGAAAAATATTTTGAGTAAATTTTAATAATTTAAATTGTTTCGAAAATGATGTAAAACGCGAAATTTTTCGAACTGTTAGATATCAGATTATTGTTATTATTTCATAGATTTTGAATTTTTAAGGTTATTGTTCTGTGAATTGTTAACTTTATAGATAACTTTATAGATAAAATATAGAATGTGTAGAAATATTAATTTATTTAGCGTTTTTTGAAAACACCCTGTATATTGTCTTATTTAATTTAAGGATTTTGTAAATGGAGGTATAGTCAGTAATTTGGGTGAAATTATTATTTAAAAAAGTAAGTCTCTATATTTTTATAAAATCGTGGAAATACGTAAATAATTTGGTGATGGTAATGAAAAATTTGTTGCAATCCCGATTCGGATTATTGATAATATCTTTCGCGATGACTGGTGTTTAAATATTTCCTTGTTTACATAACTAATTGTCAACTATTTCACTTGCGAAAACGCCGTGCTTTTACGTACTCGGCAATAAGTAATGCGAATCGAGCATTGCAAATCAGAGAATAAGCTATAATCAATTAATGGTGCCGGAACAATCACCTAACTGTTGTCTTGTTTCATTTTTGTATTAAATCTTCTACCCACTTCTGTCTACACTGTTCTACATTCTTCTGCATGGCGTGGTTGGTTGGTAGTGGAAAGGAAGAGAATGCTCTTCCCAACAAATTGCAAGCGCACTTGTAAGATATTTACCATTTTTATTATTACTCACCAGTCATATCGTTAACGTCATCATTAATCGCCATCTCGCTCGTCTCATTTGATCATCCCAGTTTTTTTTTAGTTTATTTCATTTCAATTAAGCTGTCCAAGTATCATTACACTGATTTTGTGAACGTAGCTGTAGACTTTAGTCTCTCTCACATCATACATCAAAACACTCGCCACCACATAATATCGCAACACTCATAGGAAACGTGATTTAAAACGCCAGTGCAGCGTTTGTGTGCATATTGTAACTAATACATTGATTGAAGGAATAAATATGTGAGCGCGAAGAATTTTATAATTTATAATTTACGAATTTTTGAGTAATACAATAAAATGATTTAATTTTACAAATAAGTTTTTATAAAGCCTGAATTTTAATTTCACACAATATATACTATTCTAGAATTAGTTTGTTATAATAAAAAGAACAATTTTATCTGTGTAAGAATTAAATGTCCAAAAATTATGACCGTATACATTTTTATTCCTTCAGGTAATTAATTATTAAAACAGTGTCTCTATTTAATAATTTGTAAATCTCTGACAGTATTTCAATCGTGCTTACCGCTTATTTATGTCGCAAAAATAATGTTATATTTTTGTAATTATCATTGATAATACGATATGTGTCACAATTAATTTTATTATTTATTTCAGTGATAAATAATTTAATTTCTTTTCTTGAATAAAGTCATTTTGGCAAAGATAATTCACATTTCTAGTATTTTTTAATTATCTCTTACAACAATATTGTAAAATTTTTGTGTAAATGTATGATGTTTTCATAATAATTGCGATATATATATATATGTATATGTATAATAACTACAACACTTGTTATATATTTATCATGGCACTTGCATTTCCTGTGAGTAGACACGATAATTCACTGCATGTAGTATTCTCCTTAGTTTCGGGTATTACGCCTGATTTACAAGTAGATAGACGTGAAAGTACTGTAGAGATATATCCGCCTACCTATATATCGCCACACGTTCTAATCATAACGGTTTAGATAAAATTCTGCGATTCTGGCGACGCTCAAAGTGGCGCGTTCGCATTACTTGCAAAAATAAATACTCCGATTTTCAGCATAATGTCGCAATGTTTAAATATCACTTTCGACGAATCCTCGCGTGTCTCACGATGTTACGTGACAGTCGCACTATTTTTTTCTCTTCAACATCGTAATACTAATGTCAAGCATTAAAACATAAACCATATTTTATGATCGACTGAGGAAACCTGGGATCGATCGGCTGCAATTATCCTTATATTTTCTATGAGTGACAAATAATTCAGAAAAGAGAATGAAAATTACTGCTATTTAAAATGAAATAAATGAAGTTTTTTTTCCTTATAAATTTTTTTTCATGTATTTGAATTTTCCAAATTTAGTGGATTGCGACGTTACAACTTGCAATCAATTAGCGATGAATTATAACAAATACAGTGTCACAAGATTGTAGCGAAAAATTGGAAATCTATAAAGTTATCATGTTTGTATTAATGATATTTTCTTCGCTTGTCCTTCGAGCTGCAGAAAATATCCTTTTATTTTTATCAAAGACTATCGAATCCACGTGTCTCAGTTTAAGTTTTTTATTAACTCGCTGAAGTGAAGTGAACTTAAATAGCTTAATCAATCCGAGGTTTTCCCAAAATGACGCTTTATGAGATTTCATTTCTTTTGCGAAAATCATGTTCCATCGGAGTGTTCACGCGACAATATGTTGGTCCCCTTTAAGCGCCGCCATCGCGATTTGTATTGTACAAGAGAAACTTGGCTGGCTGTTCTCCTGTAATTTATTATTCTGTATCTTCTGATCAGGGCCTGGCTGCGGGGCGCTATCGTGCTGGTGTTTCTACTAGGTCTGACCTGGACGTTCGGGCTTCTCTACTTAAACCAAGAATCCGTCGTGATGGCGTACATCTTCACCGTATTGAATAGTCTCCAGGGGCTGTTTATCTTTGTGTTCCATTGCGTACAGAACGAGAAGGTAAGGGAATACGTCGGGGCACAGAAGTCCGCCTTGATTTAGACTATTCTGGCAACATCGCCGGATGTTCCCGGAGAGAGAGATACAAACAGCAAAATCCGAAATTGTTCGTGAAATATGTAACAATTTTTACTTAAGAGTGATACCGCGTAATTTTTTATAAGAATAATTTTGCATCGATACGCTTCCCGTAAAACCTAATCAATCCTATTACGTATTTTTTTTACAAATGATTTGTAATAAAATGTTACATTGTTGTTTATAAAACTATGTAAACTTTATATTTTTTTAGAATGAGATTATGCAATGAGTTGTGATATTTTTTTTATAAATCATTCTCATTTGTGTATTAATTTTTATATTAACTTAAAATTCGAAGAATTTTCTAGTGCTTAAGTTTAATATGTCGATCACGATTGATATTAATTAAGATTACTTAACGATAATCATGTTAGCATCGTATTGTTTTGCTCATGAAAATCAGAACATGGAGATGATTTGTCTAATGAAGCGCTGTACAATAAAGTCTAATAAAGCGCAATACAAGTTACTGGCTTTTACTTCGCGTATTTTTGTCACCCGTAGTAGGCTCATTATAATTTTTTCAAGAATTTGAGAACTTTTTTTTGTTATTATCGCGAGAAGCACCGATATTATTTTCATTTCTAGTTAAACCGGCACTATAATTTCGAGCCTGCGAACTTAGATCGCACATTTTCACAAATAACCGCAGACGGCTTCCTGAATTTTGCCTAAAGATGACAAAAGGACGTAAACTGAATAAAATCTAAAAAAGCATAATTCTTTCTTTATTTTACTAATGATATTTTACTAAATTTTAGTCGCGTACCATGGCTATTTCGTCACGAGGCCGTCTGCAGCCTGCGGTCTGCAGTGTCCATGTATCACTCGCAGAGATGCACATAACGCATCTGCACGTTGTCTCGCACAAGCCTTTAGTTCTTTCTCGCACCGTTAAACTCGTTTCGTTGGGTCGGGCGGGCTCTGCTTCGCTCTTACAGGTGAGGAAGGAGTACCGAAAGTTCGTGCGTCGTCATTCTTGGTTGCCGAAGTGCCTAAGGTGCTCGAAGACTGTGACAGGCGGCTCGGCCGGCTCCACCGGCGGCAGCGGCGGCACCGGCGGCGCCAACGGCGGCAAGGACTTCGCCTCGCATAACACCTCGTCGAACCCCTCGGCTCCTACCACTGACAGCTCCGGACTGTCGCCTCATGCAGCCACCAATGTGGGTACCAACGCCGGCGCCACGTCACCGCCGAACAATCACAACAACCTGACCACCACCTGTAACAATACGAATCTTTCGATAAACGTGAACCTGAACAATTTGTCGCTGAGGTCGCCGGTCGGGGCACACCAGATGCACATGATGGCACCTAGCAACCACAATAGGCATCCCGCTCAGCAAGGTATCCAAACGCCGCTTATACACCAAACCGAGACACACGGATAACGAAGCGAAATAGAGTGATCGCCCTGCGGGATCACAGTGATCGATTACTTATGAAAATCGAGGTCTATTAGTCCCATGTGTTCGCAACTTTTGCAGACGCTACGTCGTTTTGATCAAATTGACTCTTGACATTTCCTTTTACTTCGCTTAATATATATGCAAACTGGTAGTATGATATAGACTGACGTAGTATTTGTAAAAATTAGAACATATTTATTTTCATAAAAATATTGGTTACTGTGTTTTATCCATGGCATAATCGAAAGACTGGAATTGTAGGAGTCCGAAAGCGGAACGTGCGTCTTTCTCCTCCACTCTCACTTTTTTTATAGTACAGCAATGACGGTGCAATACTTGATCAATCTTTGAAGTACGTCAATTAAAATCTAACGTTTTCTGACATTGTATACACAAGTCAGACTAGCATATGTAATAATTTGTACATGATCTCATAGGATCAAAATAATTTCTGAGTATCGATAAATTGCATTTCTCTCTCTATTTCTGACTTTTTTCTATATATTCTTTTCTCGCTTTCCTTTTAGTATGATTATGAGTAACACAAGTATGATCCGTCTATAATTAATTATTATCGTTCACTTTTTGCCTGTCGCTCAGAACTCAGCCTGCCTTCCTTTAAACTTGCCCCTTCATAATTGAAAGGTTGCTACGGTTAATTGTCTCTCAGCGTGAATTACAGTTTCTGTCTGTCTCTCTCGATCCTTTCAGCGTGTGTAAATAGATTTTAGTTCGTCACGCATTTAACGCTAAATGTAGTTACTTGGTTCCCGATTTCACGCTTATGATGTATTATGTATTAGGTTTAACAATCCAACAGAATTTAAATTGAAGCGTAACGCTTCATTAATTTTTCTCTTTTCTTAATATATTATATTAAATTAGTTGCAAGATGTATGTAAAATAGACGGTCCTGCTAGTATATTTGATTATTTTTACAGATAAAGCTTAGTATATGCTTATAGATTTTTCACTTAGAAATTATTTGTAATCGTAAACTTTCTAATAAATATTCACTTTTACTTAAAAATTTTTTAATTTATATATAAAGTTAATTTGCCATGATTGTAATTTTACAGTTAATAATTTTATTCTTTAAAAATAATTTTTGTATATTATAGAAATTAATTTACAGAGATTTAGATTTTCTTTATGTCAGATTATTACGTTTTGAAGCGTGTATTTCTAAATAATGTTTAATAAGTGTACATTCGGCTTTAACGCTCGAAACCGACATGAACCTGAAAGCTTTTTTGGTGTTATCAGCAAGTCACTTCAAAAACTGACTCGCAAAACGGCGAACTAAAAGGCATTTAACGAACCGTTCAGCTCTTTCGACCCTGTCGCGTTCAGAGAGTCGAAGAGAATTGGCCGACAAAAATAGAGTGAGAAGGAGAGGGAGAAAGAGAGAAAGAGAGAGAGACAGAGAAACTAGCGAAACAAAAAATGTATTCGGGAGAGAGATTGTTGAATGTGCTCGTGTATACTGTTATAGGATAGTTTGTAGGAAAACGTCAGTCAGAGAAAAACACACTAATGTTAAAAATGATTGAAAATAAACAAATTTCGAAAATATGAAAATATAAATTTAAGTATAAACTCTTTTCATATATATTTTTACGTTTTTAATATTATTTTAAAATTAGAATTTCTTTATAGCATTCTATTTGCAATGTAGAATACATTTCGATACAATATATATATTCTTTAATTTCTAAATTAAATTATTTCATATTTAAACTAATATCTATATATTTAAATTTTAACAAAGAAGTGATAAGTTTGAGATTTGATAAAATTTGTAAAGTTTTTTCCTTTTTTTAATTATGTAATTTTATAAACTGAGATATTTTTTTGGCATTAAATTTTCCTCATAAGTTATTTCACATAATAACTTTCATGTTAAAATTCTTGAAATAAGCCATTTTGTACATTTCGTACACATTATTTTGTGCTCGTTAAAGGAATAAATAAGATTCGGTTCTTTTTCTTGAGCTCAATTTAATTCAAGCACCTTGTTAATACGACCTGTTATACTTCCAATTGAGAAAATGTCTCTCGTCTGGCGTTCATTACTTAAAATATCAAGATTTTTCGAGGATTTTGAATACCAAATTATTTCAAGTAACAGCTCGAATAAAAGTATCGCTTATTAGCTTAATTAATCTTGAATTGTCCAGAAACGTATAAATATATTTGTTATATTTATCATTATTACATTGATCAGAAAAGATTCGAGTCAGACTAATAACGAGAAAAACATTTCCATATTTTTATTTTCAATAATTAAATTATTTTTATTTTTTAAAGCTTGTAATGTGTGTTATAGTCTTTACAATTAAGTATCATTCTATTTAGTGATTCCAGTTTTACTTCTCATAAAGCTAGTTGAAATAATTCTTTTGTAAAGAATTTTTAAAATTAAGGAATCTTAGAAACGAATATATATTTCTCTTTTTAGCAAATAAATTCGACTGAAGAGATGTCGCTTCCAGATTATCGATTCGATAATGACTCGACGTCCCCATTTTGTAAATAACGCGCGGGAGGCAGGCACAGCACGAACATTCGAATTCGCACTCTCGCGAGCACGCTCGCCCGCAAGACTTCCTACTAACAGTGGTGATTTCCGTGCTTCTTATCTGGCTTCGGGGTTTGGTGTAATGCGGTTGCTGGCTACTTTGTACCCTCTTATGCCCCGGCCCGCTCCCTTTCTCACTACGAAGAGCGCGATTTCGCGCGATTCATCGTTTATTTCAGACCTTCCGGATCATCAATGAAATCTGTGATCAGATAAAAGGCAGTAAGTGATATAATTTTACCGAAACAAGTATTTTACACAGGCATTTGTATAGCTGCAGTTGAAATAATATGGTAAGTCAAATTAAATAATAGATAGTTTAATATTAGTAAATTGAATTTTTATACCGAATGACGTGACAAGTATTTTTTTTTATATATATATTATATATTATATATATATATATAACTTTTAATTTAATTATAAAAACATGCTAACAAAATAATTATAGTATGATGAAAAGAGCTGAAAAAATATAAATTTGACTTGTCAGTTACTGCCTTTTTTCTAATCACAGTAGAAATAATTTCGGTGGAATAATCGTAATATCAGATACACTCGTGCAATCATGATTTACGATTACCCTCGTAATTGTGTCTCCTTTATATTGCCTTCTGTCTCTAACCTTTTGCTTATATTTGATATATTTAGACGAGTTTGATTTGATCAGCAAGATGGTGATACACATACACACACTCGTTTACTACAGTTACAATGTTGAAGCAAATTACTGTGATAATTAATTTTATTTATATTGCTTATAGTTTTAAGAAAATTATTCCATCAATTTATTATAAATTTTTCATTTAAAGTATCATATATATATTATATTTTTATAAATATTTTTTTTTATGGCAGAGATGTAATTTTTTTTCTGCACAATTAAAAAATTCGTAGAAGATAATTTAGAATATGAAAAGTTGAGAAAAGTAAAAATTAAAATAATCAGAGACTGTTGATATTTGTCGCGACAACCTTGTATAAAAACTTACTTTAATTTTAGTAATTATCTATGCTACCTTATTCGCATTGTCAACCAGATTGTTCACGACGAAGGAATTTAAACAAACGAACTTCCGTCGACGATGGGGAAGGTATACGTTTAGAAAGATTCGTAATGTACTAGTGGACTTAATTCTAACTAGACACGCGAACGGCGGAGTACGAAGGGATGCACTCTATGCAAGCACTTACACATCGCATTTCACGTCTATTTGTTCTCTTGCACTTCATAGCACTTCCGTATTCCGCCTGAACGCGCTTCGAGTAATTAAGTGGTTTTTTACCTCCCATGAACAGGCGATCGATGGAAAACGTTTTCTTGAAAATGTGAATGCTCACGCATAACGATTATTGTGTTGCACCTGCAACATGCAACTGTTGGCGCAAACTTTTTTGCGTTTTCCGTCGAACTTGCCGAAGTGTTTTACATGCTGAGAATCATATGTTTAACCCTTTACACTTGTCGTACCGATTGATTGACAGACCGTTAAGAAATTATATTTATTATTGCATTTATATATCGATTTAATAACAGAGCAACATCGTTCTGCAGTTTGTTAAAAAAAGAAAAATTTATTAAAATAGATTAATTTTGTTATTACAAAATATTAGCTTTTTATTTATGTATTATTAAAAAGCAATGTTCTGAAGGTTAAGCTATAAATTTAATTAATCTCGTACAAATTTTATAAAAATTAGATTTAATAATTGTGATAATAATGAAAACAAGAAAGAACGGTAATCGGATTTGTGCTTCAAGTGTGAAGGATTAAAGGCGCTCAAATGCTCGCTCAGGCACTCACCCACACGATCAGTCATTTAATGGAAAATGAAGGGAAAAAAAAAGAAAGGTACAGGCGAGGAAAATCCGCGTGAACCAATCCGTTACATCTGTCACACCTTCACCGCATCACACATGCTCATTCACCGGCCACTTTCGCTCTTTCTCTTTCTCTCTCTTTATTCCTTATCTGTTGGATGCGTTTTGCTGATTATTGTCAGTCCGCATATTCACACGATGAGATGAAGTAGATTACACAAAGACTATTCTCAAACAATAGGGATTAGTTTGTCGTCGAAAACCTTCATCCACAATCATATGTTGGATTTAAAAAATTCAGTATAAAACAATCTTAATTTATTATCTATCTCTCTCGAATTAATTGTTGAAATTAAAATGTCAGATAATTTAATTCCTTGTGTGAAGAACTTCTTTGACTTTTTTGTCGTTTTCTTTGCATTACGAAGAGTCATTCAAACGAAAGATATCGTGCAGCGCTCTTTTTCGACTTGTGTCAGAACTGCAGGTCGTAGGTTTTGTTCGGACCGGAAGTCCGGCTGTAGCCATCGCGTGACCCGTCCCTATAGAATCTCGAAACAGGTGCAATCACATGTCGTTCTTGCGCAACAAACTCTCGTTCGCTGAAGGGAAGGAGGTTGCGATGTGTCCAAGGAAAAGCCTTTAGCGTGCGTGCCGACGTCGCGTATCTCAGAGCGCTACGTCGTAGATTTGCTCCTGCACGAGTTAAATCCGTTCCGCTTCCGGTACCGCACGTCGCGCGAGATACCGCTGGATGTATCCATATCTCCCTTGTGTCTGCTCGTGTCGCGCGAAATCTACGCGCCGCTTCTCCCCGTATGCACACAATTATGTATCCTAATTGGTGCACGAGGTCTCTTTTGTCCCGTTGCTTCATCGATCGAGGAGCTTAAGGTGTTTCCGGCTTAATTTCTACTTGTACTACGTGTACGATGTATTTATGGACAAGAATAGCAGTATTTTTTGTTAATAAATACTTTGTTAGCGTTAAATATCATTTTTTTAACTTTCTTAATCATTAATGTGTATTAATCTCGGTATTTCATATTTCGATAACTGTGAAGATTAAATCGATATTCTTTTCTACCTAAAATATAAGAAATAAATCAAATTTATTTGTTAATTAAAGAAATTTAAATTTCCGATAATGAATATTGCTTTGATTAGAATTCACAGAATTGAAACAGTCAAAACAAACAATATAGGAGATATAAATTCTGTTCAAGTTCTCTCAAAGAAATAGCAAATTCTTCAATTCTTCAATCCACAGTTTCTACATCGTAATACATTCATCCTTCCTTTTCTACAATTCTAGTGAAGTGAAACCTTTCTTAAAATCAGTGCGATTTTTAGCTTAGAAACGCTTCATTTACTGACACGAATCATTGAATCTACGTAAATATTTTGATCATTTAGAGTAATGCGTCGATCTTTTCGGTCGATGATGATCGCATGGAATAATTATTCAGAGAGCAGTCCATCCATTCCTACACGTATACACTAAATCATTAGCAACACTAACAAGGCTGGCCCTGCCCATCAGTAAACGAAGGGTTAAGGGGGAACGGCGGATTGGTTGCTTTTGCAGTACTTGGTATCCGGTCGAAGCTGGGCGATAGTCGATAGGCAGCCGGCAGTAACGGTGCCAGGTGAACCCGCCTCGACCGAGGCTCACATCGTGGCCACCCTGCCGTACGCACGTCACGCCTTCTTACCCTCAGCTCCCAATATCCCCAAATCTGCCACCGCCACTTGGGGCCACCTTAACAAAAACCTCATGTGGAAGGTAACTAATTCACCGCTAAATTCGCTCGCTGTGTTTCTCAACCTCGGGGGCGGCTCTATCGTAAGACGAACTTTGCGATCGTTTAAACTTGTATACATCCGTTACGTCTTGGCAAAAGGTATAAAATACATTTTATTTAACGCTCAAAGATTAATAGCTTATATTTGTACCATATTTAAATATTTTAAAATTTGTATAATTTAGTCAATCTAATGTAAAATTTACTTTAATCGTTTTAAATAGTAATCTTCTTGAATAATATATACAAAAGTAACAGCATCGCACTACGGCGTTCCGAAATTGTAGCTTCATATATTTGCGAACATCTCACTGATATTATAGTCCGTATGTTTGTAAGGATTTCCTAAACCGCTGCTTCGGCATTGATAATATTCTAAGTAGATAATATTCTAAGTAAGTATCTTCACGTCAGCAAGCAGTTTGCATTTACAAGACCCCCAATTATGGTCTTTGTATTTGCAAGGATCTTGCATTTGTGAGAAGTGCCCTAATCGAGTACATAATCCATGCGTTTACAAATACCTCGAAAACCGCTATTCTCGTATCTGCGAGTATGTAGCTGTCTCTTGCGAGAATCATGCTAATTATCGCCTTGATATTTCCGGAAATATTAAGATTTCAATAAAAATATTTGCTGTAAAAGTCTTGCTTATTAAGTATAATACTTTTGCCAAAAGTTTCGCTAAAATTAGAGCCGTCTCCAGTTCACCTATGTCTTTTGGTCTCTCTCTTTTATTTCTGCATGGTGTGCGGTATTACTTTTCACTCATGCACAGCATCTAGTCACCCTTTCGCATCCTAGGAGTGAACCTGATCCGAATATTGAGCATGGCGATGCGGATACACTTTGTTGACGTGTAAAGTGAGATTATTTTTCATGTTTGCGACATAGCTTGTGCTATAAACCTCCGTCTGCACTCTTCCCTCAATCTTTTTCTGTTAACACACCAATGAAATTGAAACAAACGATAAAAACAGATCTTTTGTCTAAATATGAGTCATTAGTCCTTTCACTTTTGAGTTGTAGAATGATGTCTGTTTCAATATCAAGATGTGGATTACACATTTCGAAAGAAGAATTACATTTGCTATCATGATACCTATATAAAAAAGATTTATTTTTTTCGTTTATTTGTTAATATGCAAATATAATGGAATGATATCACATAAATTATTGAAACATAAATCAATTCCTTTATCTGTGTAGAGGGAAAGAGGGGCTTAATTAATGACATATATTTATTAAGATTTTTTCTCATACTTGAACTTTTTTTTTAATGCAGTAAGTATTATATGAGGGATTCTCAAAAAATAGGAATTATTTGATAGATTGATTTTATTCACATATTTTTTCATTGAATTATGATATGTAAAATAAGCTTAAAATATTTTCTAAAATATGTTAGTTTTGTTACAAAAGCAGCCAGACAAATAAATAATATGATGGCAATATAATAATAAAAATTAATAATAATATGATTATATTATGATAATGTTAAATAATACAATATGTAATCTTTATATATGAAAATACAGTAGACATAAACATTTTTTATCTTTAGGTACAACTCTTAGTTTCCTCATACTTTTGTGTAAATCTTTTTTGACAGAGGAAACCAGGGAATTGAAAATTTTGAGATTAAATGTGAATAATTGATCTAAACTAGATTAATATTTCATTTTAATATTAAAAAGCAAATTGAATACCAAGAAAAATATTCATATTACATTAAAGAACCTTAATAAAAATAATAGATTTGAAATATATAATAAATACCGGGGGGGGGGGGGAAAAAAAGGGGGGGGGGGGGATATAATTATATCAGCATTTATTGATTGCCTATATAGATACAATTATAATTTTTCTCTGTGATGAAAATCGGATATATTTTAACATATTTAAATGTATTCAAAAAGTGTGGGACACAGAAATTCTAATTTTTTGAGAATCGCTCATATCTCTTTTTATATACTTTTACTTTTAATGACGCTCGTTAAGTTATCCCGGTATAGCAAAACTTTGGTGATTGATGAGCGTTGGCTAAAGTAAAAGCAGAAGAGACGGAGATGTTGTGGAATAAGCCACGTCGCTCTTCCGGTACCTGCCCCTGTCCCTTTCTCTTTTTTTCTTATTCTAATGCGCGCGGGAACAAATGCGAATACACGGTTATGACGTTTTATATCAGAACACAGTGCTCCATTTATCCTGTCATGAATTGTGTGTAGCTCATCTTGTGTGCCTTGGTTTACGTTGTGTATTATTTTTTTTTTTTGGCTGCACAATGAAGAGAGGAGGATGATTAACCGTGAAATACGGTCCTCATATAACGCGAGTGGAATTCTCTCGCTCGTCTCTCCTCTCATGCATGCGCGATCATCAATTGAGCCGCTTCATTTGAAAGTAGCGCGAGTTAAATACGATTAAGATAAATAGAATTAAAGCAATGGAGAGGTTAAAATATTGTATCTATCTTAACAAACATCTTTTGTGAGATTGGTACACAACTTGATTGATATACAACTTAAATAATTTAAGTAAATCAAATGTACGCTGTGTAGATAAAATATAATGAAAGTCAATTTGCGGCTTATTAAATGCAAGTATTTGAAGATATTTTCAATATTTTTCATTAATATCCATTGATCGAATAATGAAATAAACGGCTCAGTTGTACAAAATATTCCCGTAAGTTTCATAAGTTTAACACCTTCGCGTCTGATAGTCCCATTTAAATAGTTCATGGTATTTATATAGTGATAAATTATATTATTGTATGTAATTATTTATATAATTTTCAAAGTTTTATTAATTTTCATTTTTTAATTTCCATATAATTATATCAGCATTTATTCATAAAATTTATTGTTGGTATATCTAAGACATAGTTCACGTTTCACATTCATTGTCAGATATGCATTGTTGTCGTTCACGTAAATGTTATATATTTTTTAAAAATTAAAGATTATTTCAACGCATAGAATTTAATTAATAAAGATACGGAAATGTGAACGTTAAACGTATTCTATCATCCTCGTTGTTTTATGCACAGACCTTTTATTCTAACGTCAAGTATTAACTCTTTCTCCACAGAACATTTCTTTTAAGTCTTACTCCCGCGATTCCGGACATGGCGGCTCCGAGCAGGAGGATTCTCCGCGGACTCACAACACCCTGACGCTCGGTCACTCTGGTAGGAGACGCGGGCCGAATGATGCAAGCGAAATGAACACCGGTACCAGGACAATCGGCGGTAGACGTGCTGCGATGCCATACAATCATACATATACCGAAATCGTAGATGGTCGAGGCAACGGCGGTATCGCCGGGCATCATCAACTGCACGGTCACCACGGTCAGCACGTTCATTTGCCGCGCGGCCTTGCCAACGAGGACGATCCAGTGTACGAGGAGATCGAGCGTAGTGGTGGCGGTGGTGGTGGCGGTGGCAACGGCAGCGGCAACGGTGGCATCAGTAGTGGAATCGGCGGTATCGTCGGCGCTGGCGAGATCCAGGTGTCGGATATGTCCGACGAGGACGGCCGTCGACCGAGCGACATGAGCAGGCAATCCTCCAGGAGCTATGGCGATCATCGGCCACTGATCCCGTACTCGCCCGCCGCCGATCGCAACCTGGTGCACTACGGCCAGACGATGACGGAACGCGGCGGTAGTGCCGGTGGCGGTAATCTCACGCATTACGACTCGACGGAGTACGGGGTGGAACGAACCCTGAACGCCTGTTGGGAGAAACTGCGCCGACAGCAGGCCAGGTACGAGCTTGGAGATCTGCCGCGGTTGCCGGCGGCATACGGCATGCCGCCACAGCAGGACCACACGCGGACGGTGGCCGTGCTGGACGGGCACACCGTCGTCTGTCATTTACAGCCGCAGACGGACATGTACACGGGTCGCGGTATGCCGCCGCCGTCCTACAGCGAGTGTTAGGTTTCGACCGGAGAACCTCTCTCGTCCCCTCGCGAAGAAACGACGAATTCATCTAGGAAATGGTGACGTCGATCAGCCTGTACGGCGTAAACCGTCTGGACGATTCGTCTTGTCCGGGACTATGTGGTGGTGATGGAGGTGACGGTGGGGTGATGGTATCGACGATTCGTTCCTGAAGAGAATAACCGAGGGGGACACGCGGGAGACGAACGTGCCGCTTTTTAGCTCAAGCGTAAGCGCGACGGTGTCTTGATGCAGTCTCGTCGCGTTTTAGCCATAATCGACGTATCGCGAGCGTTCTAGAGAACGCCGCTCTTGTCTCCGTTCAGGTGGAATTTTGATCAGACGTCTCCTCGCGAACGAGCGGAGACGGAGAGAGAGAGAGAGAGAGAGAGAGAGAGAAAGGATGGAAGTATGAGAGAGAATGAACGAATGCGAGATCGGTGGGCGTCCAACTAAGACTGTTACGTCGTCCAATGGACGCCCCGGTTCTCTTAAGATATACCGTGTATATGTGTGCGTGAGTGCGTACCACCGTGACGTGGACTCTATATAACAATTGTAGCGGACCTCTCGTTTAGGCTAAGTCGACGACGACGACGACGTGCCCGTCGTGGCCGGGCGTTTGGAATTGGCGAACCGAGTGCGCGAAAAAAGATCAGAACGTAACGGGTCTTGATGAAGACGAGAGTTTCTGCGAAGTCCGAAGCGATTGCGAGGAGATTGGCTTTCGAGAACATATATTCTGGATTGAAGTACAATGTTTTTGTAGATTTCATACGAGCGTAACGAACCAAAGTTTTATTGTTTTGATGTTAAAAAGAAGCTCGTGGAAATTTTTGCAAAATATCTGTCATATATTATTCGACACATCAATTTTTAACTTCTCTTTGACGCAGATACTGTAATTTACAAAAATAATAACTGCTATTTTCAATAAAAATATAAAAAAAACTTCATTATTTAGAATTTAAAGTATTTGCAATATATATATATATATGCATGCAATATATATATATATATACTGCTGCAATTTTTTATCAAATTAATCAATTCTTTCTATTTATTTTAATAATATCTACATTCAATTTTTTAAATGGCCATAATGTCATGATTTGATGTTTGCATGTTAAAATTTTTTTTTAATACGAGATGATTACAATATGAAATTCCTTAATTAAGAGATCGTCTTTTTTCTTTTTTTTTTAAATATACATGTACAGATATTCTTTTCTTATATAAAAAATGAAAAAAATAGAAGTATTTATTTCCTAGGTATGCTGATTGTTGATTTCCAGTTTTCATAATTCGTATATCAAAATATGTTTTATGTGACGTACGAAAAATATATGTTATGATTTCGTTGATCGAATTGGGAAGCATACGCGTTGCGCGTCGTTTCTGTAGGTATCATTTCATCCAATATACTTCGTATAGCAATAACATCCAACAACAGTGTTATCGAGATCGAATCGAATCCTATCCTCGTGCGCGGCGGACTTCGGGGGAGGAAATATTACGTGAGCATCGAGTGATACTCGGCACATCTGCGTCAACCCTTCCCAGACCCGTACCACCGCCACATGATTGTAAACGGGTCGGGGAGAGTTACGGGACACGACAAACCGCGTATCGTAAGCCGGTATTCAGTGCGGTAAGTGGATTCACCGATGGCTCAACCGTCACACGTTCGGCGATATTAGGTGTCGTGTTGATTGTAGCATTAAACACGGCTCACCGTGGTCGAGTGTAAACCGCGTGTAAATCACAACATGACGTACGTATCGTTTACGTCTAGTTACGGCGAGCTGCGTTTAATACGGTCCTTTAACGTCGTCTCTTGTATCGCCGTAGTGCGACGAACGAGTCGTCCGGCTTGTTTCCTGTCGGCCACTTCCGAGTCAGCATACAGTTAAGTATTCGGCGGTGTAAAGCTTTTCAGGCGTAGATAATCGGCGTGGGCCCTCAAATCTAGAGAAACAGACGTTGTAACATAGATCTAGACATATCGCTGCCGGCCGAATCGTCAACGATGCGCTGGTATCGTCGACAAGCCGAAGGTCAACATGCCCGTATCTCGATCCTTACGCAGAATCGACGACGGCTCAATAAAGGAATCGGTATCTTAATCTGAGGTGAGATTTCTCTGCAGTGACGTAATAACTTCGCGTCATGTTAAAAGAAGTATTGAAAGTTGTTTAATGTTTTAGAATTTAATGAATAAATGATAGTTCCTTTTTTCTTTTTTTCTTTTTATAAACGAACATAATTTTTTATATTGTGACTTGAAGTAATATGAATGGAACATACAATCTCATCGCATGTGACGGTATCTGTTATTTCAGCGTTATTTCTCCTGATAAAGTCGGATTATACCAAATTTATGAACAATATTTGAAAACCTGGTTAAATAGTTTCAAACAAATAGAATCTGCTTCAGGTATATATGCTACCTAAGGTATTTTAATTATTTTCAATTTTTTTTGTAATTTTTTTACTTTTTATATAAAATATTAAAAAGAAAAATATCACAACAAATTATTACAAATTAATATTGTTTTTGATATTTATATAAAGGAAGAGAACTCAAAAAGGAAGGTTTTTGATATTTATATAAAGGAAGAGAACTCAAAAATACAGAGATATTTTAAATATATTGTATAATATATTTTAAATATATTGTATATGTCGAAATACAATAAAATTATTTTTATAGTTTTTGATTTTTATAAATATTTTTATACTTCCATATTGTTGATATGTTTATTGAATTTGATTTATACGATAATTTTTTTAAGTTTTCAAACTTTTAAGGAGAATTTAAGGAGAATTGGTATTCATTTTTACATAAATAATTTATTAAATAAATAATTTATTAAAATTTAAGTAAACCATCAACTTATAACGTTCCTTTACTTGAGGTAATTTAACAAAAACTCACTCAGAAAATATATAATTTCGATTATATACGAATATACATATTTTTTAAATTGAGATAAGACACCAGAATGCATCTCAATTAATTGTTGCAACAAAAATGCCCATTGGGTATTTTTATTTTCAATTTATAATTAAATTTATAAGCAGCTACTTGTGTTTATATTCTTTCTGAAGCCGATTCTGCGCGAGGCTTCATTCTGACACGATGCGTTCCTCGCACGAGCTTTCGCCGAGTTGGTTTCGACGAGCAAATAACGAGCGTGTTCTCGGCGCTGATGGCCGGAAATTAGATTTCCTCCCGTGTGGGAAGAACAAAGGAGAAATCGAGGGGCAATGGCTGGAGCGCCTTTATCAGTCGTATGTGGCAGCTCCTTGTCGCGCGCCGCTTTGGAACGTTGCGTTTTAGTCCCAGAATGTTATTTTTATAAATAAAAATGAATAAATAAATATATATATATGTATGTATATGTATGTATACACACACAGTAACGATATATTATATTATTGTGAAGGAAGAGAAAGCGTGAGAGAAATGCTAAGAAGGGCCCAGGAATCGTAAGTGGGCGGGTAAATATTAGTGATATACAAGCGGATTTCCCGAGCGACGTGGAAAAATGCGCGAAAAACACTTAGTCACTGTTTTTTACTATTTTTTAAAACAAAACCGTGTATGTGTACGTGAGAACGCGTGAGCTAAGCTAATCGTGTAACCAAGGGATCCCGCGCGCGCGCGCTATTTATTTTTATCATCCCCGAGTGTTTTATATCGCGAGCAGAAATTGTGTCGAGTGGGAGTTTTGTCCTTCTCTAACTATCCCTCGTCTTCAATGACGTAAACCACGAGGATCTTCGTCGGACAATGTTCGTGAAGAAACTATCGAAAGCGAGCTTCGATAGTCTTCTTAACGTGGTACATTGTGGATGAAATTACGTTGAGTGGACTATATAATATACCTATAATAATTAAATATACTTACAAATACTTAAAATCACGATTTCCTTGTGCAAGGGAGAATGTTTATTTTTCTATAAATCTGAACATTTATTTTATTTTGTATTGACACAATTCGTTTCTAATATAAAAGAAAGTTTTAAAAAAAGTTCAGGATTTAATTCAGTTGGAATTTAATTTAGCAGAATCACTTTGATTTGCTTAATCCATATTGTAACAAAATAGTAATTTAATTAAGGGAGAAATTGCGAGTGTAATAAGTTCAACGTATCTTTGTCCGCTATGTCATGACTTCGTGGTTGCTTGATTTATTTCTCGCTCATGAGAAACACCATGTAGGAGAATTGTAACAGTGATAATCGCGTTAGGGGTACCAGCTATGTTAAGTGTGTAAATGTGTCCCGAGCAGTTGTAATTGCTCATTCTGACGTTTTGAAGCATGTGTCCAGCAAAGATTTTTTCAAGTATCCAATACAAGAAATAGCATAGCCTTTACGAACGTTGTTTGCTAACTAAAAATCTATAAGATTCTAAGAGCTCTAAATTGGAACGACCAAATTATATATTACATTGCATCCCGAATTATTATATTGCTATCTGAGGTGACTTTATATTTACTTTTAATGAAATTCGCAGAAAAGTAGGATAATAAATTTAATTTCTGCACAACCACATAAATCACGCATTATAAAGATAAAATTTAAATAAATTTTTACAGATCAAACTAAATAAAAAATGCGGAAATTATTCTTCAAGGAAAACGTTATTAATATTGTTTACCAGTAATTTATCAAGATATCCAGAGATATAAAAATTTTTGTGAAAAATATTTTGAAATGTATAAGTATTATTTTCAGTTATGCCTTTACAAAAGAATTTTACGAAATTTCTTGCTTCAGACAGTCGTATCAAGATAGTCGCCTCTGAAAACGTTGTGTAATTTAAAGTTTTTTAATATGTATAATCAACATACATAAGGCTACTGCCAACTGCAATTTCTTTACCAACAAATTTGATTCAACGCCGCATTTTCTTATCATTTGTTAAACTGCAATTACGATTTAGTCAAGATTATGAGCTGCTTCGAATTTAAGTTTCACCATGATTTATTTACCCGAGAGCAATTAAACCGAAAGAAGTATATACATATAGCTTGTGCATAATTTTTTACGACCGGGAGAATTGTGAACCTCAGACACATAAAGTATAATTGCTAGACAATTGTTGAAAACATCCACATTCCATCCGTTTGACGTGCGAGCCTAGAAAAAGAGAGCAAGGGCCGTCACGGGCTCGAAAGTCGATCAATGTGTCAGATGAGATAACAGTCCGTATTCTCGACGCATCTTTAATGCGAAAACTACGACGATCTTGCGCGAAGAAAATCAAACTTAGCCGCTATGAAGTTACGGCAAGCACACTCGTGTTTAATGCGAAACATGCGACGAGAATGCGGCCAGACGCGTCCTAGTTCGAAGTGTCCCGATTGAAGTTTCATCGCGTGCACGAACACGGACACCGCGCGTGGACACGTATACGCGAAGCATTATCAATGTCGCGAAGGACTCCGAGTGCGAGAACCGAATATGTATATAAATGTAAATAGGGCTTTGTACATGTTGGAATACTTTGTAATGTAAAGTGGAGCGCGAGCGCGAGAGATCGAGAGAGCCGAGAGCGAGGATGCGAGAGACCCTGAGATGATGACCGATAGATGCGGAAAGAAAGCATACCTAGGCTAAGTTTATCAGTAAGTAGCGAAGCTATTACGAGCTATTATGTATTATCGGTGACGCGGCGCGAAGGATGCGCAAGGCGGATCTTAACTTAAGTCCCAACGCGTATTAGATAATGTGTAAATAAACTAAGCGAAGGAAGTAAAATATTAAAGAGCCCAAGTAATCGTTGGATATTTATAACAAACTCCACTAAAGTAGGCCGACGACGCAGAGGTAAACGAGACGGTTGGAATCGAAACTCGCAAAGTCCATCTCGGACGCGAAATTCTATTTAATGTGATCCTTTTCGCTTTCCGCTAGAATTTATTATATTTATTTTAAATATAAAGAGCTATATTTAAAACGGTCTATTTTGTTTTTCTTGAAAAGGATCCGTGAGATTCTGATGTTTTAAGTATAAAATCATATCTAAAGCCTCTCTTGCGACTCGCTTTCAACGTAAAATTGTATTTAGAGCGAATCTTATAAAAGATATAGTTTTATGTTTGAAAATGAGTTCGGTGAGCGAATTTTGGATTTTACGAATTACGATCTGGGTGTCTCGAGTAAAAAAAAACTGAAAAGAAAGAAAGACAAAATATAGTCGAGCACACTCGTCCACATGTGTATCGCTGCGCGAGAAAGGATTAAAGGATGAGGGGAGGTTGCGTGTGGGTGTTAATCGAACATGGACAGACGATGTACAGTGCATGTTTTATCCTTAGCCGTTTTATAAATGTAAATATCTTCCGCCCTCTCCACCCCTCTTCCCGAGACCACTCTCTTTTCACTCCTTCTTTTTATCTCCTCCCCCGCTTTTCCACCGTGAGAGAAACAGGCGCCAGATTAATTGATCGTTCCAATTGAAATGTTTCTTCTTTCGTCGTAACGATCCTTTATTATCCGCTCCACCTCCTTCTTAGAACTTCTCCTCCATAAGTTTTCTAACTTCGTTCTGTGAGATACTTAGCGGATAAGCTTTCGTTTCAGAGTGTAAAAGATGAAATCGGGCGAAGCTAAAAATCATCCTCTGTCGACTTATCGCCGCCTTCCACGACAGATTCGAAACATTTTGGAGTCTCTTATGAAGTAATACTTGCGTCCCATGTATATACTGTGAGTTGCAGTGAATGAGTGAAAGAACGCGAGAGGAACGCGAGTTTACCGCGTGTGAATTACTTCATATTCATTTTACTTATTTTTTTCGACATAATCGCGATCGCATGAGGCATCAAAATGATGGTCTTTGCAGTAGGCGCGATGATTGTGGTAGCGTTAATTAATTCTTAGCCTACTATTGATACCTCCAAGCCCCAGAAACAGTATAACGTTGACTATATTTTTGGTATAGTTAACGATAGAGAGTCGCGTACTATAGTATTATATTATGCTATACGACTATACTGTATTTAGTATAGTTCATAATAATAGCCATATTATATTTCTTCTGCGACTGATATGACTATTTAAAGCTACTGGTACTTAGAGATGTGTCAATAGAGGGTAAAGGCTTAATCCGCTTCCGGCCATCTCCTTCTCCCAAACCGTCGAACTGAAAGCCGCGAAAATTGCGGACTTTAGAGTCCACGCGATCGCAACTAATTCATACAACTCTGTGATTTTACCTTTTACGTTTTTCCTTCGTGATGTAAATGATACTTGACGCTAGAACGCTAACTGCGAGTTGGTACAATTATCAAATGCTAATTCTTTGTTTGTCTATTGATATACTCCTCGTGATTAATATAAATAAGGTTTATATCAATTACAATCGTCTCGATATTTTCTTTTTTTTCTAATTGCGCAATTTAGCGATATAAAAAATGATAGCTTTTTAACACTTTGTAGCATCGTGAGATTTAGTATATTAAATATTTAAATTTTATTTAAAACGCTACAATGTTAGCAATAAAATAATACAAGTAATTAGTTATTATGATTGTTATGTTTTTTCTAAATTTCTTCAAATTGTTTTCTTTTATATTGTTTTTAAAAACGTTCGAGATCGTATGTCGCAAAGTGTTAATACTAATTGCTAATTACGTTAGCGTTCTAGAGTTTAAGCACGCGCACACTTAATAGTACATGCATGAGTTTTCTTTACTACGTCGCCTGCGCACGCTAAAAAAGAAAGTTTAACGAAGCAGAGGAGGAAGGGTAAAGGTAGAGGACGAAGAAGAATGTAAAGTCTAGGTATCTCCGAACTAATAAGAGCCTCCGTTTCCTGATTTTTGTATGCTTCTTTAAAACTGTCTGATACAAGGAAAAACAAAGGATAAATAAATGTGTACCAATCTCTGAATAAAACGCCACTCGCCTCAGTTTTTTTCTATCCTCAATCGAACTTAGAGTAAGAACTATTATTCTACTTTAATGAAACCACGGAACAGATACTTTTTGTTGAAGAAAAATAACAAAAACAGATTTAGTTATAAGAAACGCGTGAAAGATGTTAATCAGAGTGATAAAAATGTTGTATCATTTTTATTTTTAACTCTTGTGCAATTTATTGATCACAAAAGATGTAAAAAAAATTGTGAAAAGCTGTAATAAGAACAAGTATTTGCCAAGTATAAATATTTTATTCTTTAGCGCCATGTCTAATAAGAATTTCAATAACGTCGCTATGATTACTTCTTCGAGCTATCATCAGCGGTGTGATTCCAAAAGAAGCTTCGTAATTCACATCGATTAAATTGTGTTCCAAAATGTACTCAACAGCCTCCGCATTGCCAGTTAGTGCAGCAATGTGCAGAATAGTTTGACTGACGTTGTCTACAAGAGTGACGTCTGCGCCCAAGTATATGATGCGCTTCGCCGCATCCAGATTTCGATGCTTCATCGCTTCATGAAGCGGCGAGGACCCTGAAGAGTCTTGTGCATTCAGAAGATTTACGTTTGATGCGACAAGTAAGTTAATCATTCTCTCATGGCCGTGAAATGCTGCACCAAATGAAAATTGTAGAAACGAGTTGTATATTATAGATCGAAATGAAGAGAAATTAATAAATAGTAAATAAAAACAGTTAAAGCAACTAATACCAATTTAATCAAAGACACTAAAATTTATTTTAAACTTTCCTAAATATTAAAGAAAAACAATACAAAAGATAAGAATATAAGAATATCGATATAATCATAAATATAATTAAAAAAATAATGCTAAACATTTTTATAAACAATAAAAGAATACTTTTAAATATTTTATATTAAATAAAAGAGATTATATATTTTTTCTCTTAGATTTTTTAATTTGCTCAATCCCAATATTCCTAACAATAAGTTATAACTGTAAAGAATAAGTCAATAAAAGTTAATAGAAAGTATACGAAAGTATCAGTTCTCAGTGGATAAATTACTCGCAAAGTAGCATTACCAGTAGTTGATTACTTTTAACTACTGTAGACTTGAGTTCTGTAACCGAATCGATATAGACTTTTCTACTGAAGATAATGACATTTTCTGTGAATAAGTTAGTGCTTATTTTAAAAATACATACTTAATATATTAATAAGATGTAGCTTTTTCTGAATAAAATTTAAGAAATAATCCAACGTTCCTGCTATACTTTAAAAAGGTTTCTAATAGTACATATTAAATGTATAAAAAATGCAGATCTTGGTATAATATATATAACTTCGTTTTTATATTTTCACTTCACAAATAATTCTTTATTTTAATCAAGACAAAGTCGAATACGATATTTTTAACGAAATTATTAAACCCCCAAAAATATATATGTTAAATTTTTAATAAAATTGTTTTATATTTTTTAAAAATAATTCCTAACTTTTTAAAGTTTGAATATTTTTTGAATGACGAATATTAAAGATTTAGAGAAAAATAAACATATTGCAAATATGGATAATTACCTACCAGCAATATGCAGCGCGCTACGACCATTGTTACTTCGATCATCAATGCATTTCGGCAAATGCTTCAACAATATATTGACCATATTTTCATCTCCAGTTCGGCAAGCGATAAGCAATGGCGTCCAGCCATCTTTATTGCGTAAATATGCATTAGCATTAGCGGCTAAAAGAGCCTCGATACATTGACGTGCTGTGGGACCACTTTTGGTGCATGCAAGCATCAGAGGCGTCCAGTCGCCGCGCTTTAAAGCGTCTACCGATGCACCTTTATTGATCAAAACGGAACTATTTAAAATTAGCGTCACAAATCCATATAATTTAGTATAATTTAATATATAATATAAATCCAAATAAAATATAATTAGTTTAATTACACATTAATCAATTAAAGTTTATAACGTAAATTAATTTTTAAATACACGGAGGAAATTTTCTTTTAAAATGTATCCTGAAAATATGGTAGTTGTGGTACAATACAATATTTTAAAGATTTTTACCATGCACTTCAATAAAATTAATCAAACTTATTTTATACTTTATTTGATTAATAAATAAGAGAAATTTACATTAAATATAATTCTTCGAAATACAATGTTGTCTCACGACTATCATATTTTCAGGGTAAACTCTAAGAAAAAATTCTCTCTGTGTGAATATCATGTAAAAAGGCAATTTAATATAACTTTTACGTATTTTGAAAAATATAAATAAATCAGATATAAAATGTATAAAATATTTTTGTATAATTTTACATGTAATTAAAAGCGGACTGCAGTTTATTTATCACGGCAAACAATTAATTGAAAAAGAGGAAATACGACGGAATACCTTTTCCCAATAAATACTTCAAAATATCTTCTTGCGCAAATTGTGCAGCCTCGTGCAATGGCCTTTTCATGTCTTTGTTAGTAACATCGACCTTAAATGCCTGCATGTTGAATTCTTCGCATAGATATCTCACGATATTTACATTTCCCTCTCGTGCAGCCACATGCAACGGAGTATCGCCGGATGCCACATAACGAAAGTCGCTCCAATCGCGAATTCCGTGTTTCTCAACTAGAGTTTTCACTTTATGTATGTCTCCACTGTGACAGGCACGCAGAAAATCGCGCGACACATTAGGAATCTCCGATTGCAACATCATTGAACATGCTTCGCCGAAAAAGGTCAAACTTTCAACTCGATGTAATTATAATAGAAAATCGGAAAAAATGTAGAAAATCTTACGTAAAACTAAAGTGGCAACGAACAATCGGCGAGACTTGAGATTCGAGTCAATACGACACATACTCCTAACACTGCTGCTCTCTGTGTACAAACTTAAAAAGACAATCACTGTCGGTGTGACTGCACTGACTGCCAGTTCTTCCATACAAAATAGATTCGATATCTTATTTACCGACTACCGGTTATATCTCAGCTCTGAACAAAGAAAGTAATTTAATCAATAAATCTAAATGTTATTAAAAAAAGCAGTAATTTGAACGATTTCAGCAAAACAAATGATGTAAGATTTTCCAAATAATTCTTAAAATAATTTTTGAGTTTGAGACACAAAAAGTATATTAAATTCTATATTTACGTTTGTGAAAAATTAAATATAAAATTAGATAATTAAATATAGAATAATAATTGAAAGAATAAGGAAAATGTACATATATTTGATATTTTTTCTTTGAGATATTTTTTCTTTGAGATATCCTTCAAAAACGTTACACTTTTATTTTTGCCGATGATTCTCCAATTATATACGAGACGAGTCGTACTTATTTATACAGAATGAGAGCGAAGGAACGGAAATCAAGGACAAATATATAGTCAAGCTCCATTATGAGGTGTAGGCATGTCAAAATTATCATACATATTGGCTGACTAGATGCCGACAGGAAGATACGCTGTCTGGTCCCAAAAGATTCGATTATTTAAACAAACCTGATCGAGTGATACGATCGCGGTCACACCCACTACTTTAACGCGCCTTCGTATAAGGACAACAAGAAATTCTCGCTCAGGTGAGAGATCCAGTGCGCCAGGACGAGCCCTCGTGCTCAGTATTGAAAATCCTTTCGCTCTTGAATTATTTCTAAAGTTAACAAAGTTTCTTTTTATTAATTACGTATATTTGTTATCTTCTATTGATTTAAATTTAACTTTTGACTTTTTTATGTTACTGCATATAAATTTAAAAATTTATTGTTAACGTACACTATTATATGTAAACGCAAGTACTGAAATTAAGGTATATTTTATTAATTTATCTGTATATTTTTTTAAAAAAGTGAAGAAGAAAGAAAGAGAATTAAGAAAAGTGAAATTAGAAAATCTTTATCAGATTTATATATATATATAATATCTATTACTTTTACAAATAAAAATTTTCAAAGTATGGAATTGTGTGTGTATAACACAAAACTAAATTGGTTATTTTTTATGAAAGAATTTATAATATAATGAAAAAATAACATTTCAATATTTTTGATTTTTTCTCTGAAATACCGACATATTTTAAAGTAGTGTATAATAAAAATATTAAACATAATATAATATACATTATATTATGCTTAAAAAAAAATTATCAGATTAAAAATTTTACTTATTGTTTGAGAAGAATATACTTCTCATGCTCTCTCTCTCTCTCTCTCTAATTTGCACATAAATTTTCTCTCTTAATATAAATTATAGTTTCACTTACATTGAACTACAATTTCCCGTCAGGCTTTCACAATTCTCATGTAGCGAATATTACCGAGAGCTGCCTACTGAGTGGGCGGGGTGTGCAACCTTACCGCAGGGTGCACAAATGAAACGATTCGGGGGGTGAAACGCGTACGTGAGCAACAATTTCCCTGCGTGCACGCGTCGAAACGAAATTCGTGTTGTATGCGCATGGAAATTACGAGTAGCACACGCGTACGCTTAACTCTCACACATGAATAATAAACGAGGTGCTAATGCGCGCCCCTTCGACACCCCTGCTTCACTTCGTCTTAACTGAGCCGGCGTGTCCGAAAGCGCACGGTAATCAGACACCCGTGGTTACATCACTAATTCATTCGCTCATTTTCCATCGCCTATATCGATTACCGAGTGTCGTTCTGCAGTTTTCTTCTATAAGCATATACATATTATGTATTAAAAGCAAAGACTCTGTATCAAAAGATAAAAGTCCTTTTAATAGGAAAAATAAAAATATCAATAGCTTTTTATCTTATTAAATAATATGAAAAAATTATTGAATAATAAATTGCGAATAAGACCTTTTTAAAAAAATATGCTTTTATTTTTATAAATAAAAATTTATTTTCCTCCTAATTTTCCATGCACTAGTTGTAATATTTAAATACTTCGGAACATTCAGATGTTTAAATAGCATTTAAAAATATCTATTGTCATATATCTTTATTAATTATATATTTTAAACTTATTTCTATTTTATTCACATTTTCATTATATGCCTTCAAAATTTGATTTTTATAAAATTTATATCTTGCTCCCAATGCTGTATTAATTGTAATAATTAAATATACATTAGAACATTAAAATGTTCAAAGGGCATTTAAAAATATCTATTGTCACATTTATTGTCATACCTATTATAGTCTTTATTGGTTTTATATGTCTTACACCTATTTCCACTTTCGTTCACATTATCATTTACACGTTTGCCGTACGATAAAAGTCGTTAAGAATAAGAATCATACAAATTATTCAATTTGACAGCAGATTTACTACTTTAAGAGATGAGCGATTTTATTACCAGCACCTATTTATCTAATATTGAGTATCTGGATATGATATTAAGGTAGCTACGTGCTAAAACTGTGAAGTTCGATTCAACTAAATGGCAAATGGAGAAGCTAAATGGCAAACGAGAAGATATTTGTCCGTGGATCAAAGTACGGTATTGAGTAGGCGTATCGCCACAGGGGCGGGTGGGGGGGGGAGGGGGGAAGCGAAAATCCAAAGCGCATCGCGATGACACCGTAAGAAAATTACGAATCCGAACGCTCGCCTGCCGTTCGCATTTAATCCGCCAATAAATTGTGACCGCTAATAGATTGTGGCGCGTGTCAGAGGTGTGTCTTATCGTAAAAGTGTAACTGAACATGATTCAGTGAACAGGCAAGTCACTACTAAACTCTTTGTTTTTCTTATATAACAATAAAAATTGCATATTATAATATAATATCAGTTACTGTTACATATTAATGTATGTATCTGCAATTGAGTGAAAGTTTAGGTTTTTCTTTATACATCTCACAAGGTAGACTCCTTTTGACTATATACACTTTACATACGTTCTTTGCGACTGATTTTGTTATGGATTCCTGTTGATGTTATATATTGATGTATGTGGTTATTACAATCAGTAATCCATTGTTAAATTTTATGACATTTCTGTCATATTTTGTCGCCAAAAGTAACAGTATCTTTTGTGAGAGAATGCTGGAAATAGTTACTGCCGTTACTTACAATTAGATACTTAGTTACCTTGTTGTAGTAATGATTTGATAATGACGTTGCGAATTCTTTTTGATGATAATGTAACATCAGAGTTGGAACAGTCATAGTTACTTATAACAGGTTGGAAAAGTTATGCATTACTAAAAAAAATAACTTGCAATTTATAACTCGCAATTTGTAACTTGTTACTTTTTAATGTAACTTGTGACGGACCCTAACAACATAGACCTCCAGGAGATGTCCTTAAGATATCCCTAGGACATCCGTATGTCCTTTGAACATCTTAAGGATATCTCCAGGATATATCTTGGATAAAGTGTGCTATATTAGGGGACTAACTTTAAGCTCGATCTACATAGCACGCAGAACGCGGTTGTAGGTCACAAGTTTGTTGCAAGAGTTAGAAATATTAACAGATTTTTCAATTTTTAATTAGTAAATATTCAATGTATTTTGCAAATGTGTGTATTTTAAGTGTAGAAATCTTTGTCTCAACGCTAGCATTGACATCAGAGCTGTACAACGCCAGTTCAGGGATACGTCATCACCAGTAGAGGCTAGCAAAGTGCAAAAAGTCGACAGGGTGGCTTTTCCAGCCATCTCGCCCCCGCGTTTTCGAACTTACAGTCGCTGATCGAACGGATGGACCGGACGTGGGTCTCCCGTGTTTCAGCGGACGTCCCCGTCTCTCGAGATACTCTCTTTCGTGTCTTTCTCTCCACCGAACGACCAAAGAGGAAACTTCCTGCGGCTCCGGGTCGATCTTTCGGGTGCGGCGGTGCAATAAAAAACAGTCCAGTCAGCGGGGCGTGGATATCGCCGATGGCACGGACGGCCACGTCGCGTTCGAGTCGACGATCGCCTCTCGGCTCTATTGCGCTACGCCGCGCCCGTTTCTTTATTTATTCCTTCGCCGTTTGCGTTTTCGGTTTATGTCACGACCCGTCCGAATGGCATTTGTATCAGCAAGTTTGTCAATTGTCGAGCTTTTTTGCGTACTACGCCGTTTTTAACGTAATATACGGTTTTTTTTATTTAATGAAAGGATCTTTTATTTGTATATATAAGAAAAAAACCGGTGTGCGTGTGTTTGTTTGACGATTTATTTATTTCATACATAGTTTCAATTAATCAATTTATGTTTGTAATTGATTCAAATTTATGCAGATTGATTTGTATGACGCAGAAATAAATAGTGATGTACATGTACTAAAAAGCCACCTGTTTTATTATTGACGTCTGTCCTATTCCTTCCGCTACTCTTTGTTTATTATTTTTATTTATATTGCATCAGAAAATTTGGAAAATTGTACACTTTAATAACTAATCGAATCAAATTAATTTACTTCACTGTTAACTTTTTTATTTATTCATAATTGATATATAAATACGCTATAATATTAAATTAACAATATTATTAAATTTTTTTTTTCTTTTAGATGTAATAAATAATTCACTAATTAATCTATATTTATCTTTTTGTCTATTATCTAGCGTCTCAGTATTCCTTATTATTTAAAAAAAAAACACAATTATTTTCTAAAATTAAAATCACATTTATATCTGATTGTTTTAAAGACAAGGTACTTTAATTTCTAATAACAATAGCATAGTCATTACAGAATGAGCATTATCAACAAAAGCCATTCAGCATCGCTAATAAGAAAAGAGAAGACAGAGAAGAGAAAGCCACCTAAGCCGTGTCGACGAGATTCCGCAAGAGCTGTCATCACGTCTTCGTCATCATCGTCACCGTCGTCGTTCGCACTAGAACGATCCGGCGCAAGATGTGTGGGGGAGACGGTGCCTGAACAGGCTGGATGGAGGAAGTTGGTTAGCCGCTGGTAGCCAGGATATCAGTATCAACGCGGTGTAATCAGCGAACCACGCCCATTGGCGCTATGCTCGCTCCGTTCCGCCCACTACGGCAATTACACCCTCGAGTCACCCACTGGAGGGGAACATTAAACTCTCCCCCATGCCCCCTCGCCAGAATGCTCTACTCGTCCCACCTCTGCATCACCCCTCGACCTCCTTTCTTACCTTCGTTCTCCTTTTGCCAGCCAGTTGTTTCTTCCAAAGTTTCTTTTCTCTTCCTGTGAATCTTCTCTTTGTTGTCTCTCTTCCGATTTTTATTTCTAATTGCTGCTCGCCGGAGTGTAAACAAAGTAGAATAAAATGATTACCGCGTTATCTCATTTTTTCAATCCTCTTTCAATTATTGAACGTGTATTGTTTGGCCTGCATTGTACAAAATATTGTAGTAGGGTGAATTATATTTTTTAGAGATCAAATGATTGATTTATCTACTTAATATAAAATGTATAATTATTATGTAATTATACATTTTATATTAAGTAGATAAACCAATCTATACGTGCGAGTATAGTTATGAATTAAAATGGCTCCAGACATGGCTAATGCATCCCATATTAGCAAATATTACACGCCTACGCCATGTATAATTATCCATACAAATATAGACCAATATTTAACGAATGTGTACGAAGTTGGCGTAAGTTAGCCATGTCATCTAAAATCATCTTTAATTTCCAATGTTTCTTGTTTATCTGATTGATTTAGAACGATAAAACAAATTTTTAAACTTCGATAATTTCACAATATAATTATGTTTTACTCATTCAATTACTTGAAATTAATTTCCACAATGGGTTTCTGCGATTTGCGTCGTATTCTTGGATAATTCACGTATTCCATAATGCAGCAGTCATCCAATATGTTATGATACAGTAAAACGAGCTAACTGCATGCTCACGATTTTAGTAGCTATACTATAGATGCACTCTGTTATGCGCTTACAGGGTTTGTAAGCATCATATGTATTGTTTAATATACTTGATAGACAACAAAGATGAACTGATGCTTATAGCGTGTAAGCGTGCATGAAAACAGAACGTACCTTATATCGCTAAATGCAACAGCGTGTAAAATAGTCATAGAAATAATGGTAATAAAATTATTTTGCAAGAAATAGGTTAGAAATGTTCATTTTATCTCAGCACGTTACAGAAAATATTTATCGAACTTTCCTTTGAAGAAATCTCAAGTTTCTATGACTATCGAAAATTACTATAATTGTTTGGCACTTAATTAAAATCTTTCCGTGGTAATCCTTTTACAAATATTATAAGTTTTCTGTTAGGTTAATTTTTAAGCATCTTTTTTATATTTGCAAATTTAGCTTGGTGCTAATTTTGCATTAAATGTGGAAATGACTGATTAAGGTTAAGTAGAAAAAACAAATGATAAAAATATAAGAAATGGGAAATATAAATTAATCGAATTTTAAAGAACAAGGATCGTATAATTCATATAGGCAAATTTGGATTGGTTTTATTCAATATTGACAGCGAAGTTTGATATTAATAGCTCCAACAATTATTGGATGCTTAAATATATACCGGAAGAAGACTAATGAAGAAAGAGCAAAAATAAAAGGAAAAAAGCAGATCATTAGTAACAAAATATAAAAAATATGATAATGTACTTTATATTTAAAATTATTCTACATAAATCATGTTTAGTTTTTTGTTTAATTTAATTTTCATAAAAACTTGAATATAATATCGTCGCGTATACCATCATGAAGTATTACACAGCCATATACATATACAGTTGGGAAATTTATGTTGAACATATTTTATGTGTCTCGAACAGTCCATGCAAACATTTATGTTAATTTAACGCAAGATAAATATATTAGAAAGTAACACAAACATTATATGATTAATAGAAAAATGTAATATTTTGACACAATTTGTTTCCAAATTTTGTCAAAGTTACATTTTATATATTAAATTAAGCCTTACATTAATTTTGTATTCATTTATCTTAGAATTTACGTTTTAAAATTATATTATTTTTATGTTATTTGTTCATTTACTTATGAATTATTTTAATGTTATTTTAACATTAATTAAGAAACGTTAAATATCAATATTCAAATAACATATTATAATATTATATTATATTAACGCTCATGTCAACTCTATATTTAAATATTTTAACAAGGACCGATTTTATCACAAGTACAAAATGTTTCTTACGTGTAGTATCGAATAAGGTTTCGAGTATCGATTCGATCGCAAATTGAAAATGAAATTTATACTGTTCACATGTTCTAGAATTTAGCGATTTCAATGCCCGATGAAGGCTTCTATCCGATGTCTTTTAAGATGAAGAAAAACATAGATGTAACTTAAAGTTCATTTTTTACTAAGAAAGATTAATTTAAATTTAAATAAATTAAATTAAATTACATAAACACTTTGTTTTTTGGCAAAATTAATTAAAATTGTTAATATAGTACAAATAAATAATAAATTACTTGACTTATAAGGATTAACCGATATTGGTGAGAAATCGAAAATTAATATTACTAAATTTATCGTAATTGCGTGTTTAAAGAATATGAAGAAATTGTATCAAGTACAGACAGAACGACATTCGACAGACGTCCGGAACAGCATGAGAGGGCATTCGCTACGCTCTCTCGTGCCGCGATTTGTCCGCTCAATTTCACGGTCCTTTCGGGAAAAATGGGAAAATCTCTCCTCTTGGCCATGGCAACGAGTGTGGGAAATAGACCGCGTTATTCTCCCGCGGTTGACTCTGCGACACGCCCATGGCGAACGCGCGGATTAAAACGTTCCTTTCAGTCTTATGCTCGCCGCGCTGGTAACGAACGGTTTAATGCTAGCGAATAATCATAGGGGACTGTAGTTTAATTCAATTACATTATATTTGAGTTGATGGGAAAAACACAAACAAAATACGTGTGCACGCGCGCGACACGTAATATAAAATTAGATTAATAAAAAAAATAATTTTTAATTTTTCAATGTGTGTGTTTGTAGAATTATAATATTAAAATGACAACAAATAGTTCGATTTATATTAGATATTTTTACAATATTTTGCTTAAATAATACTTTAATAATATTATTCGTAAATGAGGAAATATATTACATTACGTGATTTATTTAATGGAGTAAATAATACATTCTTATTTCTAAAATAACTTTTTAAAATAAATTTTGATTCATTTTTAGATAATTTGATTTTACATTTATTTAGGTCAATTTGTATTTGTGCATATCTTGCATAACTAAGTATAGCTGAATTTTCGAATATATTTATATAATAATTATATCTATTTTTCATTACCTTCAACATCTTCTTTGAAAATATACAGTTTTTGGAATTATCAATGTTTTGCAAAAAGGTGATACAGATTCCTTTTTTTAATAATTAAAGACAAAGACATATATTTAAAAAAGAACCAAAAAATTAGTAAAAAATTGATCACAGACATTATTATCATGATACGTTACGTTGTCATGATCTCAAATAGTAAAATATATAATTATTCTTTTACTGAGTGGTTTATGTGAATTTCCTCAATATCCCATGATTTGTTAGAGTTCTAATGCTTTAGATATTAAAAGAATTTAAATATTTTAACTTTAAATATTAAAAATGCTACATTATAAAAAGATAAATCGAGTTTTAAAAATACATTTATTTCCCTTATCTTTGACAGACCTGCATAGTGCCCTCGATCGATTAATCTGTTCTTTGCGACGGCAATCGAAGCCACTGTCACCGCCGCAATTTCTGGATAGCGCCTTCCGGAGCGCGTCCGCGGCACGATTATTAGTTTTCCGCTTCTTCCGGAAGCCGTCGGCTCGTTCTCATCGACCGCAAAGGACGTGGTAACGTCGCCGTCCACAGCTCATCGTACGTTACCACGCTGTATAGGGGAGAGTCGCTCTTTCCGTGTCCTCCGGGTAGGCGTGGCGGCGTCGGGAGAGATGATTTATCCCTCGCGCGAGGCGCAGTAACTGCCGAGATCGCTGGCTAAACGACCGCGCCGGTCCTTTTCGTGTATTAACCGTAATGCACTCTGCCTTGCTATTGTGTACACTGTATACGATCCCGATCCCTCCCTCCTTCCCCTTTTGCTCCTATGAGGTCCCTTCAACCCCCTTTTCAACCACCACTGACGACTATCGTGTTTTTCCACCTCTCATCATCTTCTTCTATATTATTTTAATATTCTTGTATATGTCAAATTTTTCCGTTATTTGCAAAATTCAGAAATCTCTGCCGTAGCTTGTTTTATATTTTTGCTCTTTGCTTCCAAATTGACAGCCAGATACTGTTACTTTATATTGTCATTTCATTGTCAGAAGTGACTTTTTTTATTTTTGGACAATATGTCACATTGATTCAGACAAGGCAAAATAATATAATTTTGATGAATAGTGTATATTTATGCCGTAGTGTGATGTTTCTATTCATTTATATATTTGTTTTTTTAAGGACTTTAATAATCGTAATATTATTGTAAAAAAAATCATAGTTGAAAAACTTTATAACACTAATTTACAAAGTTTTATATAGAAACATCTGAAGACCGTTTTTAGGATTTTTTACGCTCAGTCCAAATCAGTCATCGAAATATTTCCATCATCAGGTCCGATTTGTGAAATATAAGAAAAGATATCTTTTTTCCAATATATACAATATAGACAAATTTTATTAAAATTAGAAAACAAACAGAAGAACGTTTAATTTTTCTTTTTATATGACTTTAGATTAAGTTCACTTATTAGAGTTCAGAAGCGTTCCCCTCAATATCTCTGATAATTTTTCAATTATCTCAAGTCTTAGTAGAAACATTCGCCTTGATCATTTGACACATTCAATATTTGGAAAGATATGCTATATCTTAAAAATTAAAATTGAAAGGCTATTTCTTAAAAATTCAACCTAATGAAATTTTGTTGGCGGCTGTTCCAAAATGCGAAAAAAAATTGTTTCCCTTTCTTGCACTAAAAATTATTTAAATTTTTTGTAAACTGGTGTAATTATTACGGTGTCTCAAAGATATCATGTATTTTAAAAGGTATATAATTATTAAATTAGATAACTCTTATTGATATGACGTACGCTCTTATTACTTACCTAAATAGAAGAGATCACCTGTCATCAATTATCGCGTCGGAAAAAAAACTCGGTGCTCGCGTATTTCCATCGTGCTTCCGCTTCAAAAGTCACGGCTGTTCCGAGTCAAAGGAGGCTAAATCGAATTAGCCGGCTGACACATTGACGTGTTTTGCATCGTGTATCGTCCTACAGTTGCAGCGGCCTGGCCGAACCCGGCATATGGGGTCACGCCTACGAGGTGAACGAAGGGGGGCCCGAATTTCGGGCGTCGATCCCTTTTAGAGGCTCGGGGCCCGCACGCGCCGTAGCCTGCGAAAATGCGCAATCCGCCGATTTGGGAGGACGAGATGATCCCGTGGGAGCACCCGATGACGATGAGTCGACCCGGGACGGCCCCCTCGAGGACCGCGACGAAATTGTCAAAACAAGGCAAACGCTGGGGGCCTTCGATTAGCGATCTCCGTCGACCGAATCGGCAGAGTTGAAAGTCGGCAAACTAACTTGGAATATGTAATCTATTATTTAAAGCCCGTTACGTCGATAATGCTGCACTTTGGATGCAAGACTCTGGGAGAATCCAATATCCTGATTTAAGATTTGTTACGTCATGATTTACTTGATTTCTAAAAAACATGATTTCCTTGTACCCTAAAAGTTGCATCGGATCAATTACACTAATTATAGCCTAACTACCCGACTTTTAAAGTTCATACTTTTCCGATTTTATTGCAACAATACAATTTGTATAAACTTTCCTTAATATGTAAACATTTTTGGTTGCCAAGGGATTATGTAAGTGCCGTTTTTTTAACGAGTCATTCTCCTTGATCAGAGTCACAGTTGTGCCGGGGGTGGGTATAAGAGGCAAACGATATATATTTCGGATTATAGTCGCACGTTTTATTGCCGACACGATATTACAACGTATGCAAGTCTATAGCCCAACGTTTTGTGCGCTTCCGCTTTATTGTAATGTTTCGCCGGTGTAAAGCAGCTGTAATGATCGCACCGCTGATCGATACGCGATATCGCTGCCACGTAATAGTTGCCGGCCAAACTGAAACCCACTGCTTTAACGTAAACTATCTACAGCAAGTACAAGTTACGGTGTTTATGCCAAGTTACTATCTACGTGTACGTGTATATTTACAAACTTCCAGGACTTGCTATTTACTATTTACAATGCGCGCTATATAAAGTCGGAACTCTCATTTTCAAAAAAGATAAAGCACTTAACCCGAAATCATCTTAATCACCTTATCATTTTTACGTAAACGATCACTTAAGGTGTTTTTGCACCTCAATTAAAACTTGCACTGTTATTAATAATATATTATATTAATTGTTTTCCGATTTGTTAATATTTGAGAACATTATGGATATGGATTCACTCACAATTTTCTCAAAAAAGTAAAAATTATTAAAAAAGAAAATATGTTAAATGATATCCATTTTATAACAATTTACATTTTTAAGCTAAGATGTAAAAATACTCCAGGTATTTAGTCCTATTAGGTTAAGAGTTCATTAAAGTGATTCTCATGTATTTTAAAAAATTTTAGAAAATTGGATGTAATAGAAAGCGAATTAAATAAGGAGAAAGCTAATATACTGACATAACCAAAAAAATTAAGTTTTCAAAAACAGAAGAGAAACTTTTTTTTAAATCTAATGGCAAATAATTGACTAACTAAGTAATATCAGCAAAAAAGATTTTTAATATGAGATTAAATTATTTTTGTCATTTTCATTTTCCAACCTTTAAAAAGATACTCTTTTTGAATTATAACGATTTTGATGATTTTTTAAGAAATATTAGATTACTTTTGCTAATTGATAGAGTAATGTTTGTATATTTATAACTCATATAGTAATAACTCGAAAATCACAGTTTTTGAGTTGTATTACTTTCAAAATGAGGAAGCGATTTTAAAATGACTACTAAAAATATAAAGGAGTTATACTTGAAACCAAAAATACCAGAACAACTTTATGCTATTGTTACTTATGCATAGTTCGACTTAAAAGAAAAATTATTCATTTCAGTGTGCCCTTGTCTGATCGAGCAACACACAATGCAATAGATATAAGACAAAGAAAGAGTTCGTGTTTATCTTCTTATAATGTTTCACATTTGTCATAACCGGTTTTAATTTTTTGATTGACACTATAATCAATTTTAATGAGAACTCGACTTCATCTTATCACGCGTGCGTCTTACACCATTGATCGATCTACCTCTATTTGTTCCTTTCATATTCTTCTGTCAAACATCCAAGTTTATCCGTTCGCGACGTTCACTACCTTCCGGAGGATCCGAGACCGGCTCGATGCGCTGGTACCGCAAAGGCCCTTAGACCACCCCCGACCCCGATTTCCACCCCCATGCCGGCACCCAGAGGCGGCTGTACCTGACCGCTCAAATTCACCGATGTATTCACTAGTCCCAAGGCATCGCTCAACACCGACGACGACGCTCCCGAGGACCCACCCTCGCCCGAAGGCGTCGGTCTCGCGCGCGGTGCTCTCGCGCACTTCTCCAGATGATGGTGATGCGATCTGACCGCTAAACGGCTCACATGCACCGGTATCGGCACCACAATTCTTGTACCGGAAGTGTGTTGTCCCGTGGCACCATTGTGGCGTCCAGAAGCACTGGAGGCCGTCATGGCT
>NW_017296956.1:673974-760403 GCF_001594075.2 Trachymyrmex cornetzi
ATATATATAAAGGAAAAAGCTAAAATGTATTTCAAGAAATTGGAGTCTGTAACTAGACTTGGTGGAATAAAAGTTTAGGACGCTCGCAAGACATCCGGGTTCGATCCCCCGGCCAAGGTAATATTTTTTACAATAAAATTATTTACAAATTTTAATATGTAATTCAGCATTATGAATTTAACAATGTAATATACATTTTAGTGCACCCAATTAAATTCACTGTGATTGGTTTGTAATTTTGTTTAAATTACTTGAATTCATGATATGCATTTTCTAAGATTTTCCATAATCTTTCCTTTTTTTAATTTTTATTGCTTGGTAGTTCAAGTATTAATTAGTATTATTGTGAATTATTAATTATTAATATCGTAAATTTTAATATTTCTAGACTTTTACGTAAATAAAAATTACTTGATCAATTTAATCATTTATATATTGTAACAAAAATTATAAAAATTCTGAAAAAATGCGTATTATGAATTTCAGTAATTTAAACAAAATAACAAACCAGTTATTTTGATTGCGATATATAATTTTAATATTATTATTGTAAATGATTAAATATTAACATAATATAGTAGAGAGCGCCTAAGAATCGGTTGAAGTTGGAAGCTTCGAATAATATAATATTCTTGGTTCATGAATTTAATTAATTTCAAATGTGACTGTGCGTCGGACATTAAAACACAATCAATCTGAGATGTTAATAATCGCGAGCCGAAACGTTCGGACAATCAGATTAATTATTAATATTGTAAATTTTAATATGTCTATATAAATCTTCTCTACTTTAAGGAAAATTCGATTTTATTTGACTGAATCCTAATTTATTTGAAGGTCTTATTTTATAACTTCTAATTTAGCTCTTGATATTAAGCTCTAGCTGTATGTACAGCTCATCGATTATCACTTTAGTTTGGCACTGACCTGCACCTCCGACAGTTTCAATGCGTGCGCTATGTGCGAGCGTTCTGTTAGGCTCAGGTATTTCTTGGCGTGGAATTCGCGCTCCAGCTCGAGCAGCTGTTCCGAAGTGAACGCGGTACGTCGCCGACGAGCTTTGTTGCCACCGGCACCTGATGCTGATGAATTCTGTCCATTCTCTAAAGGCCTGCTAGGACTTGGGGCGGCATTGCCGGCACCGCTGACGACGCCGTCGGAAATGTCATGACTCTCGCCGGAACCCGCAGCTCCGCCACCCTCTTCGTCGCTTTCGGCTGATGCGCGACCGTTCTCAGATCCTGGAATGGAATAAATAATTGTATAAATAATTATATATTACATAAATAATTACGAAACACCTGTCAAATATATTCTTTTATTTATACATACATAATACCAGCTTGTAATATAATTAATAGAATAACATAAAAAACATACTTTTGACAACAAAATTATGTATTGCAAAAATAATTTACATTATATTTTGTTAGTAATATTCATTGTTGAATCGCTAATCACAAGGATAGATAATAAAGAATGTAAAAAATTTGCTTCTTAATTACTTCCATGATTAATCTATCACTGAAGTTTGTACAAGAGCAAATAATTTTGTATTCAGTATTTGAAATGTATAGTCGTCAAAACTGCACAATTCCAAGGATTGAAATCCACGACTAACTTTCGCGACATTAAGTCATCAACAGAGTTTATCGCTATCGAGAGAACATCGCCGCGGTATGTATAGCCTGGCGGCTATTTAATATGCGGAGCAGATTGGTCGTTCCTTCATAAAAGTTGCGTTCTTCGATCGTCGACAACGTTTTCCCGTTCGTAATTTCCCGTACAACGTTTTTTTTTTCCCCCTTTATTCGCGAGACAGTTGAGCACGGCATGCAATATGTACTGAGATACGAAACAAAGTTACCACGGAGTTTGATGACTCCGTCGGTTCATTATTTATTGAAAATTATTCCTACCGAGCACGGTTATAAGTTCCACTCGAATGGCTGGTGTTCGGCTGATTCGACGATCGACTGGACGGGAACGGAAATTTGCGTCAACGAATGTCCGCGACAGAAAGATTTATCGAAGATTACTTTTGGTATCAAAGAAGACTTTTATATAAAGAAAACTAATCGACAATTTTAAACATTTCGAGTTGAAAATATCGGTTTTCGAAATAATTTTAAATAAGACTATAATTTGTTCTCTGTAACCATTTCGAAATCGATTAATGTCACTGAGAAAAATAGGTTGGATTAAATAGTAATTCTGGTAGAAAATGGACGAATCAGAATTTTATAGTTAAATCTGCTAGAATTCTAGTTGAAATAGCTAGAATTCTGATTGATATAATTATTCTGGTAAAAATAAGAATTTTAGTAGATTTTATAGAAATGTATCAACCAGAATTCCGGAATTCCGGTTATCTCAACTAGAATTCTAATAAATAATTAACCAGAAAGTATCACGGTCTACGTTATTTATATAAATGCAACAAAATCAATGCTATTAGCGTGTTAAAATAACAACTGCAAACATGCTATTTGACAAAATATCATATAAGATCTAACCGAGATAAATTAACATAAATTAAAACTTATAGACGTGTAATACACATTTCTCTTAGAAATGATATAAATAGAATCGCATAAGTTTCTTCTCGCTCGCTGTATTTTCTCCGCAACCGCACGTGATCAACACAACTTTTCCCACCGCAACGTGGCCGGGTCGCATGATCAAGAGTTGATCGTTATTTGCGGGCGCATTATTTCCTGCTAAAGTTCGTTGTCAACGGTCAACTCGGCTATGGTCAGCCTGACTTATTCATCGGTCGCGATTCACGTCTTTCTTATCCGAAGTTCGCGATCTGACCGCGCGTTTATGGCAGCGCGCAACTTTCCTCCATACGCGCGGCGGCGGTTTGATGCACTCTCCAGTCGTTGATTTATTCAGAAGGTTTCGATTAGGCGAGCGAAACGCTTCCGCGAGCGTACACGGGCGTTGTCCCCTGCCTGTCGTCTTTACACTTCCCGCCGGAATCGAGAGTGTGGATCGATTCGCGAGAACGATGTCGTTACATCCTCGTTTAACGGATCTCGGTATGGCGGGGTTTTTAAGCCACACTTTTCTAGCGAAGAATAGAGTTATTGGAGCGAGTCTATAACCCGAAACTTAAACACGACATTGGAATGGTTTTGTTTGTTTCAGACCAATTTGACTTTCTTAGGTTGTGATCCACTTTACGCTGCAAATGCTTTAAAGCAGTCTCTGATTGATGAATTCGTAAAACTTTTTCTTTTCATTGGTCAACGAAGCATTTGCAGTGAATTGCACTCATAGTGAGTAGGTGAAAGCGACAAAAGATCGGTGAATAAGCATATGAGTCATAAAGAAAGGCTTCGTTTTTTCAATTGAGAAAGGAATTTCTAATGGAGAAATAAAGAATAAAATATATCCTGGATTCAATGAAATATGAATCCTAATTAATTCGACATAAAATTTAAATTGTATAAAAAATTTCTTTTACTAGTTCAAATGATTGATTGACATAGAATTGTAAAAGGGATATTGAATTTTAATTAAATGTATTAAAAGCGATTTATGCAACATTAAATAATTTTGCTGAATACTATATCAAATATAAAAAAATATCTATTGTGCTACATTAGAGGAGAATAATAATACATGCACAAAGTTAATCAATTTTTGAAAAGTAGAATAATTTGATCACTAAATCGATCACAAGTTGCAAATTTACCCGCCAATTACACGAACACGCAACAGATTAATTGGGTCGCGGCATCTTTATCGATTTCACCCTAAGAAAAGCTGCTGGTATCTGTGTTCAAAGTAATATTAAAATATTATATCGATTTGCCGTACACACACGTACACACATCTAACAATAATCGGTGAAAATAGTTGGCATGTTCCATAGCTCATGTTTTATTTAACCGCTAGCAAGTGGTAATTATTGAAAACTGGCAATGACGGGACAACCGGAAATCAAATCATTTAACGATCTTCATCACCGATTCATCACCAGTGAATCATCGGTCGTTCATGTCTAATTAATTTGCTTAATCTATTTGATTTTGCCGTTTCCATTTTATCAATTGCTTGTTCATCAGCTGATTTCCGACATTTTCTTCCTATTTGAGAATAAAAGAAAGAGGGAGAGAGAGAAAGAGAGAGAGAGAACAATTTTAATATTTAATACATATTAAACTTTTAACCCTTTGTGAATTATATAGAATTTTCATTTGGAGTTACTCCCTTTTATTTTGTGTATTGTTTGATGAATTTTTGAGAAATTTAGCTTATGGAATAATTTGATATTGTCTTATTCAAATGTGAGGTCAAAAATAAAAAATAAAAAATGATTGATTTCATATGGGAGATAGAATTTCAAAAAAATATAATTTGATTATCATAAAAATCGGATTTAAAGCGTTAATTGTAATGTAACAATAAGTTTCCAATTTCGCTTTATTTAAAGCTCAATAGTGCTAAATAAACAGCTAGTATACTGATTTCCAAACTGACTTTCAAACTCTGATTATAAACTCTGCAACACTAAATCCTCCTTCACAGAGGTTACTATCCTTTCGAAATTCGATATCTCCAGGTTACATTCAAACTCAGAGATATCAAGAACCTCTCTCTTAAAATCCGATTATTTTTTTTAATTTAAATTTTAAAATTCTAAATTAAAATTAAAGCGACTTCGAAAACTTTTAAGAAACAAGATCTTCCGTAAATTGTTTTGTTAAAAAGTTACGAGTTAAAATATAGCAATATATAATTATATAATATTTAGAAACAATTAGAATTGTGAATCTAATTGTGAATTGTAAAACTATTTTTGAAATTTTCTTTCTCTATGCTTAAAGTTTTTTAAATTCTTCAATCATAAATTATTAAATTTCTTAAATGGATAAATACAATTTTACTCTAAAAAATTCTCAGATATTGAAATTTTTATACTTTTTGACTCTTTGAAAGTAATAATTTTTTTTTATATAAAAATTATATTCTTTTTTTTTATATAAATTTTATTCTTTATTTTTCAAATTCAAAATTTAATTCAGATATTATGATTTTTATCATTAGTATTACTAATCTCTCTTTCAAGATTATCATTTCAAGATTCTTAGATCCTTACTATAAAACGGTTTTACGACATAATAAGTCTACAATAGTAAATATAGGTAATTTATAATGGTAAATACAATAACAGCGAAATTAATTAAATTATCTTGCTGCCATAACATTTCGCATAATGACGCGAGGTTTCGATCGATCGGCGGAATCGTGCCAATCTCGGTATCGTTGTTACCAAGAGCACTATACGTTTTTTTTCGCGGCAAGTACGGTGCGGTCCTTCACAAACAAGATGCGATCCTCCCATATCATGTCGGATGCGCCGCAGGATCTTCGTACTCGGGCAATGAATAACGAAAATTCACGAACTGGGGAAACTGCGAGAAAAGCGAAAAAAAGTTCGAGGGTCGAGTGCCATCGTTCGAGTTGCAAGTATAGGTAGCAAATAGTGAGGAAGCGATTTGTGCATTTACAGTAAAGTGCAATAACTCTCATTACACTGATTGTGAGAAAAAGATACATAAAAATTTATTTGTAAAGTATGATGTTTATTTGGCTGAAATAAATTTTTATTTAAATACGGAGAAGTAAAATTTTATTCTTGGCAAATAAACTATCTGTTTTATCCTTTGTAATTAATAAGACACAAAGGATAGAGATTTACAACTAATATATTTCACAGATAAACGTAGAATTATAAGTCTTCATACAATCAAAATTTATATATAACCAACAAATGTCGAAGAAAATATTATATGTAATATTTATATGCGAATATTTCGACTATTTTTTGTCTTACAATCAGGGTAGTTTGATTATAATTACAACTACTGTGTATTTTTTTTTAACCTTCTTATATTTTTCTTCAACAAGAATCTACAATGTTATAAATTGTAAATCAGCGTTAAAAAATTAAAGGAAAAAGATTGTGAAAAATATGAGACGGTTTATATGACATCAGATAAATATATAGTTTTATCTCGTTATATAGAACACTTTTATACAATTATATCTCCATACTTCATCCTTTTTTTGTTATTTTAGTACCTTGGTGATAAGGTTTCAATAGCCACGTGCGCTTCTAGCCGTGGAGGAAATACGTCCGGCTTATTAAGCGTTAAGAAGGCAGGCGAGATTCGCGACCTCGTTCTGGAATAATTTGCTCGATCGTGGCCCGATATAGCGCCCGGCGCGATCGATCGACGAACCTCGCCGGAAGCAATTATCGGGATCGGGCCAGAGGAAACGCTCATTCGCTGCTCGCGTATCACTTCGTGAGTGTATTTTTGGATGTGCGACATGAAATTTCAATCGGGCTTATTAACGGGTCGCTCTGTCAGTTTGCTACACGATGACGTTACCGAACATTGCGACGATCGATATAGCGCTGCGCCAGTTCATCCGTTTCTTCTTCCTTTTTCTTTCTGTATGAATCGCATGCTGCGAATAAAATATGTCTGTATTCTCACGGCCATATGTTCAACAAAGGATTAAGATATAGGAAGAATAAGCCGTAAACGAAGTGATATAATGCCTGAGGTATTTTTTGTAATAAGTTTGTTCTCTCTCTCTCTCTCTCTCACTCACTCCCCCCTCCCCTCTCTCTTACAGTATTGTAAAATGCTAATAGCATCATTATCAAATTGTAATATTATTACTTCAGCTTCAACTTATATTTGCATTTCAAATCCGATAGTAAGCAGCGCATTGTTTATACGACTCAAAGATCTATTTAGAATTTAGATATAAAAATACTATTAGACATCAAGATCTAACATCGATTGTATTGACCCTTTCCTTACTTATTTGATTTATTCAAAATAATAATGTTTGGTAAACATATAGAGTTTTTTTATTTCTCTAAGTTTTTCAGTAACAGAATAAATCTCTTTCTATAGTATAACCTTAAGTTAACAATTGAAAACTCAGAGCACGAGCGAGGAAGAAAATGTTTATAACATATAATTTAATGAAATAATTATATATGTTTGATAAAAGTTATTTTGTAGGATATATCTGTAACAAGATACAAAGAACCTGTCGCCAATCATATTTGCATTGTATTAGCTTTGTGATTAAAAAAAGATGCAAAATATTAAGTAGAATCAATTAAAGATATCTGTAAAAGAATATATATATATATGTATTTTAACAGCTTTTCTAACAGAAGAGCAATTATTAAAAAGTAAATTTTTGATAATTGCTATTTGTCGTTGCTTATGCACGTTTAATCATCAAGATTGTATTGCAAATATTTCCAATTCTGATGTTTAGAAGCAACATTTTGCTATTTCATTTAATCCATCGACTGATTACATAAAATGTATCGACAAATTTCTTTTATAAGTATGCCCTCAATTAATTATGTTGTAATATAATTGCTATATCATCCAGGCAGTTATAGGCACAGGTTATACATATACCGGTATCGTTAATTCTGCAGAACTGGCACATTATAAATATCGCACGACACTCAACGTCGGCGTCGCAGCGGTTCTGGAGAATTGACGGTTTTCATTCACAGCGATGCGACAATCATTTTGTTACATGTTCTTGGCTCGAGGAGCCCCGTCCTTCATATAATCGCCTTCATCTCGGTCGTCGTCCTGATGGCTATGAATGACGAATGACGCGCTCTAAAAGATCCTTTCGTCTCGTACGCCAAATCGAAATATGATCCTTCCGCTCGTCTGACGCGCGATACGTTAATCGGCTTCCCGCCGCAGAATCGGTGAGTGCGATTAAAATTCAAGTGGCATTCGATGATTATCTTTCTGTATGCCTTTTGAACACCATCGAATTAGATTCGAGTACAGTGCGGAAATAAACGATTACACTAATTACCACATAATTTGTTTATTTGTGCTGTAAGTAGAAATTAATAATACAAGTTATTTCTGTTAATGAAATATAATATTAAAGTATTATTAAAAATTGATATATTTCGTATATTACGTATATTTCGTATATGAAAATCTTGAAATAAGTCATGATTGCTACGCATTAGTTTTAATTTAATATAATTAAATTGTGGATCTTTTTTGATAAATCACAGAAGTTAATTTTAATTTATTACAACAGCCTCTGTTGCAATAAATTAGAGCAAAGCTAAAAATTGTCGGAATATTAGAATCGCAGATAACGATGAGTATATAATTTCGTAACCACACAGAAATAAAAAATAATCGATAGATTTCTAGGTAATATTAAAAAATATTTTATTTTTGTAAATAGTTTATATAACATAAAAATAATTTTATTTTGTTTGCCGTAAATGTCATTTACAATTAGCTGTCGTGACACAATTTAATTCATCTTTTCAAAGTATTATTTTATCTATCGGTGAACTCTTTATTTTCGAAATGAAACAAGATTTTATGAACGATCATTTGATTACCTGAAGCGACGGCGAATCGAATCGTTCTGCGTCGCCGTGAATGGAACTCTGAATTTTGCATAGGCACTCAAAAGCTTCGTTCGAGACTTCCACATATCCAATTCATGCAGCCAGGTTTCGTGTTCTCATGATGAAAACGCCGTTAACACACTTTCTGTCGTGTCACATCTGGGCCATTGATTAATAATTCGCTGTTGAATATCGCGAGACTCGTTCTCGTTTCAAAGTACTTATCTGCTACTAATTCAATCTTCAATATATACGATGTTCGTGGATTTGGTATTTTCGTTCTTCTCCGTAATAAAGTGCAAAATGGTGCATTTCTGATTCTAAGAATTAAGTATGTACCATAAAAGTTTAATCTACTTTTTAAATAAATTATTCATCTGCATACAGATTTGTGAAATACGAGTATATCTTCTTTATTAAAAAAGAACACTAAATGTTTTTTAATTATGTAACTTAAATTTTAATATATTTGAAAATATATTATGTAATTGCATTAAAAAGAATACAAAACTATTTATATAAAGTACATTACTTTCTAACATGTTATTTGTGTAAATAAAAAAATTCGATATAAAATCTTTTTAGTCTTCAGTTGCAAAAATTGTATAATCGAAAATTTCGAAGATTTCAGACATTGCAAAAGGAAAAATTATTTTTAACTCCTCGTCATTGGATAACAGCTTCAGCAATCGATAAGATCTAAGCTACGGCGTTGTGTATTTATGACGCATCGTCTCGATCGACGATCGCATTAAAATAACTACTCGTTCGTGCTTGTATAAAAATTCAACGATGATCAAGAATAAAACCGATCCCATTCAAAAATAGCGCCATGTGTAGTTGATTAAACAAGATTTAACTCTATTATTTAGTTTCTTATATACGCCGATTATCTACAACAAATCATCTAACTGTTTAACAGTCGCTGTGCGATTATTTTGAGTTAAGTATTTATTTTATTTCAAATATTGCAATTATAAATTCATAAATTATACATAATTAGTTCCAAACTATTATGAACACATTTAAGAAAGATAAATTAGTGAAGTGCTTTATATTTCGAAACTTGAATGCGATTAAATACACAATACAATTCATTAAAATGTTAAAATTCTTGGGTGATCCAGAACTTAATTTTTCAAAATACAGTATTTAATTTTGCATAATTTAACTCTTCATTTAAAAACAGACTTCTGTGATTTATTGTTTAAGACAAAATTCAAAAATTTTTATATTAGAATTTATGATTTTCGAAAAGAACGATTTTGCTGGCGTATCTAAAAATTTAGCTAGGCACAGATCTGAAAATAATTATATAAGATGCTTAAATTGGTTGCTGGAATGTTAAAACTTTTGGAGTATTGTCATCACGTTTTATGTAATTATTTTGATGGTCCAACAAAATTATTTTTAGATCTGTATCTAGCTAGATGTTTTAGCACTTTCTGTGTTTTAATATAATGAAATTTGACAATTTATATGCTTTATTAATTCTAAGAGCTTGAAGATTTCTATTTTTGAGGAAGAATTAGAAATGGGAGAAATTTATATTTTTGGCGCATACAATTTTTGTAGCTACGTTGGCTGTTCAACTTCAGACTCGAGATTCTGTAAATTCGTGACTCGCTTTCGGCATCGTTGAAGTGTAAATCAGATCAAAGTCGAAATTTTAGACCATATCTTAAGACACTTTTGTTGAATCTTTTTCCATTTCCCTGATTTTTGTCGACAAGATCAGGATCGGTAATCTATGTATTACGCGAGGACGTAATGCTCGCACGTAGGTGGATCGCGACGAATTCGTGGAACGTCGCGATCGCGCCTCACCACGTCGTGACGATCGACGCACCGGTTCGGCACGGTGCGTCATAAATGACCGATGACAGATTCTCCGAAGCCATTTCGTCTCGCATACGAAATCGCCGCCGGGCGGCGGTACATCAATAAAAAGTGTGTCCGGCCACGAATAAATGCGCGCGTCTGTACACCATCGGAATTGTCCCCACGGAAATACGTGATTGGCGATCAGGCGGTCATGTAGATATCTTTTAGCTTTCGGCGGTCAAACGGCAACGCATTTCGAGCCTTCCGTGAAATACCGCCAGTCTTTACAAAAATTAAATTTCTTGTCTCTTTTGAGAGTATCACTTTTTTTTAATAAAAGCTGTGTGCACTCTAATTATTTTATTTTATTATTATCACTTACGTATCCTTCCATCTTACGTTAATCTATCAAAAAGTACATTTTCTGTTCACTATCCTAACCTGTGGCACTGTTTTTAGTTTACTGGATATGAACAAAGAAAATTGTGACAAAATAAAATTATAATTGGTATAATTCATAGTTTGTCTTGATATTTAAGACTATCTTAAGTGCAATCTTAAAATGTCACAAACCAATAATAGAATAGTATTAGAGTTTTAGACATTCATCAAGATATTACTCAAAACGGTCTTAAAATAAGAATGAATTATGAATATCGGATTGTCTTTAATGAATAATTGAATATACAAAGATAGAATTGTTTTCTTGACACTTTAGAAATTCGGCTAGAATATATGTACTCTGAGATACCACGGGTGTATTGTCCATTTATACGTACCTACACACATATACAAGATGAGATCAGGCCACAGAAGCGCGATAATTTATGCATGCTACCGTGTATCTCGATCCTTTGCGGTCGATCGTGGCGACTGCGATCGTGACCGAAGACACGCCATCTGAATTCGTAAACGTTCGGTATTCGGATCTACCGATTTCTCCCTCTTAGCGATTGGATCATATCCCTTCTTTAAAGACTACTGATTTAGCAACATCTATTTTTGCATGACTCAATGTTAATTATTGTATAATCTTATCGTGTGTGTGGAGCCTAATAATTTCTTCATGAAATATCTAAAGCTGTGAAGATATATATTGCCACAGGATGAATTTATCTATTATGCACTAGCAATCAAGTAAGGTCGGTAAGATTACAAATCAAACTAGAATTAAAGAATCTATTTATTGATCGAATTTGGTTTTAAATTTTAATTTCAAATATCGACAGATTTAAAATTATAATGTACGTATAGTTATGTTAATCTATCACTCAAGATAAAATATTTGTACATGCTCTCAGAAAATAAAAAGCATTTTTTTCCATTTATATAAGCAAGTGATATACAATAGTCATCTCACTAATTTGTGAAAAATTATATATTATAAACGTTTGTTATTTCCCATACACATACACATACATATATTTTTCACACTTTTAAATTTAATTTTTAGACATAACGATATATCTTTTCAGTAATATTTTAACTTCTAAATTTTTTAAATTGTACATTAATATATATACTTGGATTTTAAATTATTTTAAAAAAGGTTGAATATGCAAATTAATTTTTTTACTGAAAGAAAATTGTGTGCAAGTCAATCTTGACAACACTGTGATAATCCGTAAAAAAATTCGACTATTATTTATTTCTCCTGCGCGCAATTATCTCCAAGAAATCAAAGAATAGAAAAAATGATTTTATTGAAATATCTAAAAATTTAGCTATAAATGTTGATCTAAAAATAATTTTGTTAAATCATAAAAATAATTGTATTAGGCATTCAAACTAGTCGCTAAAATGTCAACTTTTGGCAACATTATCATCATGCTTGGGCATCCTATGTAATTATTTTGATAGTTCAACATTTAGCTAAATTTTTAGATACTTCAGTAAAATTATTCTCTCTATGTAAGTATAGCTATGTAGGAAGATTTCCTCAAAAATTTTTCATTTTTTTTGTGATTATACAGTTTTTAAAATATTGCCTTAAAAAATGTGTAAGTAGATGTTAAACTTACCGTGTCGGGATTTAGAAAGATCGTGAGCCGGTGATGCCGGCGAACCGACGCTGCCGTCCTCATCCTCGCTGTCGGTGAAGCTACTCGGTGCACGCTGATTCGTGACACGACGGCAACCATCCAGTGCATAATATCCCTGCGAATGACTGGATGGTGGTATGGAGGGCTGCGACAGTCGATTCTGATGCAGTTCCGGGTGAGCCGGGTAGCCGGTGGACGGATGCTGTGGCGGCAGCATCGGGACGCCGGATGCACCGCTGCCACCGTACATCCGCATTGGTAGCCAAGCACTGTATAATCCGAGTGGCACGCCGAAACCTGCACGGACAATTTATAATTGATCGATAAACAATCGGCAAATATAGACAATTAATTAGATAATGATAAATTTAATTATTGTGTCACAAAATTATGTAAAAGCAATCGACCTAGATTTTGGTACACGCAGAATTCTTTTAGATATAATATATATCACATTATTTACACAATCTTAAAATATTCATCTTGATTCTGATTTAATTATTTTAATTTAATAACGATTAATACGTAATCATAAATATTTGAGATAAATTGAATTTGACTATATTGTATAAAGTCTGTTTTGTCACTCAGAGAGATAACATTTGATATCTCCGCTGTGATTTCATGTTGAAAACGGTTCTTTTATTTAATTATATACACTTTTTTAGTTTTACTATACAGTATTAGATTTTATTATTTTTATTTTTTGAAAATAATAGGAGGTATATTTTTCAGATTATAAGAATATGAAATTTAGTTATTTAATATAAAATGCAGTAGGTTTTAAAAATATTTTACTATTGACTTTGTAGACGATCTAACTAATGAGATATCCGTCCGTTATCAATAGTATCTAACTGTAATAAAGTAATAATAATTGATAAACAAATAGAATCGCAAGGCGAATTGAATTTTATATTTTATTTCCATTTATTCAGTTGTTCTATGCAGTGTTTCTTTATAGCTAAACATTTATTTTTACATTTACTTGCCATTTTTTAAGTGCACGTGTTCTCGATATTAAGTTATTCCCGTTCATCGTTACTTATATAATTTACTTATTATAATTTTCCTCTTGTTATTTAAATTCTAATTTTATGAGCTACACGCGTATGTTTATTCTTCTTTACTAAATTTATAGCGTAAATCAATTTTCACTTGTGTTGACGAAACTGGGAACCCGTCAATTACATGCAACATTACGGCTACAAATTACCTTGTAACGACAAAACTTGAAACTAACTATATTTCACTGCATCATACTACGTAAAATGATTATAAGACGCATAAAAAAAACGATAAGTTCCGAAGGTTTGAATTATGTACATATCCGAGATTACAAATTATAGTCTGCGAAACGTCGCCAGCACCTGGTATCTTTTCACGTTTTGGAGCATTGATTAGACACTACGGCACCTTTGACTCAATAGAATAAAGTTTCACAATAATCGTGTTATAATATCTTACAACATACAATCCTCTATATACGCAGTTATATTTCAATTATATTCTGTTTTATATGATAGTTTTTATCAAAATTTTGCTAATTCAAAAAAAAAACATCCCTAATATATGAGACACATAGTTTTCTTACATAAGGAGGTCCCGTAATGGTAATTGTAAGACGTACCGTAAGAATTAATTAATCACAGTCGAGAATTTTCAACAACTCTTAACCTGATCGGCTAATTCTTACGATATATTTTATGATATTACTGTTACAGAAAGTGTGTACAGGCCCTTTAACATGGTATCTTATAATATAAAACTAAGGGAAGAAATAAAGAAAAGTTTTCTATATAAAAACGCTTTCCAAAAGTAAGAATATAGCAAATTTTAATCTAAATTATACGTTGTAGTAATTGTAAAATTTTTCGAGGACTTTGTCATTTTAAAACGTAATGATCCTAAAATTAGGAACATTTATAATTAGTATATCAAGTTTATGTACCTATTATAAAATGAAACAGTCAGAAAATAAATAAAATTTAACAATAATAAACGATTTATTAGGACCGTATAATATGAATATACAACAAGCAAGATATTATAATTGTATTAGACCGATGAGAATAAATCAATTAATAGAAAAAAATCTTATTTTTGGTCAAAGCAGATTTTAGTGTTTAAGTACTTTAATGTGAATTATATACGCTTTTTTAGCGCTTTGTAACTGCTGTGTGCTACTTGGGTTTATTTTTGAATAAATATAAATGTTTATAAACAATATTAAAGTATTATTTTAAAGTTATTTTTTATGTGAATATAAAAATTATTCTTTATAAATATTTTATATTAAAGTATATTATACTGAAATATTTTTTACATGCATAAGTAAATAAGTTTTTAACGGTTGATCTAAGCGCAATCAATATGGACTTAGAGTCAATAGCCTCGGCTAAATTCAATTTTCACTGAATTTAAAATGTAAATATAAACTATTACAAAATATATAAGTTGTATCATCGTTATCATTATCTATAATATATACGCAGCATTATTGCTTTCTTTCAACAACTACATACATGATCAATAATAAGTTTTCTACTAAATAGATTTCACACTAAGAATAATAATTTATGATAGAACCCATATACGCTTATTTATAGTTTAGCAGAAACCTCGCTGTCTCATATTAGGAGCATAATAAACAACTTTATATATCCAGTGTTATGTCAAATAAATGTAATTTTTAACATATTCATTATTTCATTTAATTCATACATGTAATACTGTAATTGTTTTAATGTAAGTACCCCGCATTTTTTATGTACATGTATAACACATAGTATTATAGAGTCAGTCATCAATGAGCCGTCGGATTAATGCGCGCCATAATTCTCCCGACGGAAGATGATATTCACGAGATTATTTAATGCGAAATATAAGAGCACACGTACAGACGTACAGACAGAAATCACAAGATTAGAAATGTCGTAAGGATGTTCCTCGGAGAACTAAGTTGTATGAGATAATTCTTTAATCTAATTTAATAAAAGTATTATTTAATTTCTAATAATTGTATGTTAAATGAGGAATTTTATTTATTAAGTGAAAGTCTTAAAGTAGCTATGAATTTAATATAAACAGATATTAATAAAGTAGATGTTAAATTAAAAAATTTGAAAAGTTTATTTTTTATTTATAGTCAATCAATCGGAAATTTGCATGTGAAGAATTAAGTAACGAAAGTGTGAAAGTGTTTAAATAATAGCTTCATAGATTAATAGAAACTTTAATTTTATGAAGAACTTCACGATTTATTTCAAAGAGTTATTTCAATAAAAAAATCATTTGCTTATTTTATATAAATTATTTTTTATAATACACTCGTAAACAAAGTTATCGCAACATAAATTTATATCAAAATTTTGCATAACTTCAAATAAGCACATTTCGTGAGAAAAATCGTTATATTTAAAAGTCTATCCACGCGTCAACTCCAACATACATGCACACACCCACATATACATACATACGCACGTACGTATATAATGTGCAAAATCTGAGTAGCAACTTCTTCTTAGTGGGCATTGGTTAATGCCAATGTTGGAAGTAATCGAACAAAAATGCATGAGTAACTTTATATTAGGAGATACGCCATATCTTTGCAATAAAGAATTGTAAAAAAACTTTATTTTTTTAATTTGTAAGAAAAAGTACATACTTTGTGGTGACTATCATCGATATTTGCGAAAAAAATTAATTGCACCCCACATAGTGCAACTTTTTGGAGACATAACACGTCTTCTTATTTTAGAAAAGATAATTAACGAAAGTAAGAATGAATTTAAAATTTATTGTTTCTCAAAGTACAAACTTTACTCTTAAGGATAAAAAAAAACTTTCAAATACGACCATTTTTCACGAAGTTACGCTTATTTGAAATTATGCAAAATTTTATAAATTTATGTTGCGATAATTTTGTTGATGAGTGTATTTGTAGTAATACATTTGTCGTAATTTTATATTTTTTATTGACTTCACATGTCTCTAGATTAAAGAAAACGCTGAATGAACTTCAGATACTAGAAATACGGCAGACGTGTAGATGTAACGACGCGGTCTGTTCGTTGCAGTTATCGATTGGCGACATTTTTATGTATTTGTAGCGGTCGTATTTTAAGCCGTCGTCGCGTCGCGACGCTAAGTTTTTTTTACTTACATCCGCATCTTTCTCATCCGAAGTTATAAAATAATTTAACATATTTATATAAATTTTTAACTTAATTTTTAAAAGGTAATAATTAAAATGCTTCACGTAATTCATAGATTGTGTTACAAAATTCATTGTCAACGTTACGTGCACTATAAATTTTCAGCACTGGCAGTGAGAAACACAGCTATAATAAAAATAAAAAAATATTTTATTTTTAAAATCTGGTGTTCATATAAAAGTTTCCTTCCAGCAGCACGCTGCTTTTACGCCTTTATATATAATTTCGGTAATATATTTATAATACATTTATAATGAAAAAATGTTTCGCCGCTAAAAACTCTGAATTAATCAAAAGCATAAAATTCTGACGAAATTCAAAAATGTTTTGGAAGGAATAAAATTTGAAATAAAGAGAACATACAGTTTTTTCGAAAACTGTTTTTAATTTACTGTTTTTATTAGTGTCGCTTACTCAATTGTATGTATCGAGCAAGAAGAATGTTCTCACCTGAGGGAAGCGTGCTCGCCGCCGCGGTCGCCAGGTAGTGCCTCTGATAAAGCTGGTATTCCCGGTCTCGGTGCTCTTCCTCTTCGCTGCCGTTTGTCCGATCGTCTCGCGTTATGCCACCGCCACCGCCGGTATCATGATCTTCACGCGCGCTGCCGATCAAACTCTCGATCGTGAAGGGTCGCGGTGTCGGACGTCGCGCGAGCTTCGGTTCCGCGGCCGACGACTCCAACTCGTCGCTCGCCGAGCCGACGTCGAGCTCGGTTTCCTCCACGCTCATGTCCATGATTCCTTGAACTTGATGGACCAGCGTCCAAAATCGAACGAGATCGATTCGATCTCAATCCGATACTATATACGTGTGGAACATCTTTCTTTTTCGTGTACAATAATTGCCGTCTCTCGTGCAGTCCAAAGTGTTGTTAAATTAAGAATTAATAATATGCTGTGTCTTTGTCTTTTGCAGAATTTCTTATTGCGGCAGTACTTGAAGAAGGTAAATTGCTGATTCAATTGTTGTTGTGTACTAGATAAAAATAAGAAGCGTCAGAGTGTCTTTATTCAAATTGTCAACGTTGAATCAAATTGCAATATTAGTTTAAGGTTGTCGATCGGTGTTGAGGTGCTTTATATTTATTAACGATTGTTTTATAGTACTTTGCTTTATTTCGCTTTGCGTAGTATTATGTTTTGCATTACAACAGTTATGGCACATTTTATAATGAGCTTTAAATAATCGTTGCTATCTGTTTAGCAATCGTCTCTATTCGATTTCTTCCTTTACACAATATTGAAATATAATACGTAAAAATTATTATTGATCTATTATCACACTATTAAATCTTAGTCTTTTAATTCGTTATGGCAGTCAGCGCGTTTAAGGTAATTCTTTTATATTTCACGATAACTTTATAATACTAGGAGTCACTATAGTTTCCGATATGCAAACCTGCATTTGACACATAAATCAGTACTTTGGCACTGGTCACAATTTTTTAAATAAGATCTAACAAATTTAAGAAAGCTTATTTAGTTTAGATTATTATTATTATACTTCGTCACTATTAATTCTTTGTTGAATTTCTTGATTTGCAGAAAAATTAGTAGTTATTATAACTATAGCACAGGTCCGTTAAAATTATGATATCAGGGAATAGACAAGATCTGTGTCATGTAAAAATTGCATTTGATTACTGAAATATGTGAACTTCTTCCACGTATTATAATGGCGTTAAATAAAGCTGACACAGTCATAAATAATTAAATATGTCTGGGGCAATAATGTAATATGAAATTCCTTCGGGCACTCGTTAAATTCTCATGCTGAACGTTGTACCGACATTGATTATAAAATAAAGATCAATACAGAGAATAATCATGCAGAAAATCCGGCAAGTCCCAGTCATCAACAGCGTTTTGCAGAAAAGAAATATAAATTTGTAATCACACTCGATGAGAACTTTTAGAATTGTTTATGTCCACCTCCGCCAAAAGTTGTCCTTTTTCATCAACTTGATAACTTCAATTATGAATATTTGTTCAACCACGTTGATGACGATGACGGCAATCACCGGACTATACACTGCACACTATAAAGGTATCGGGAGGCGACCGTATGACGCACGGGTCGACGGGCGACTGCCGAGGGTATAGAGCAAGGTATTTTAATTCGTGATTCCTCGGCATGCGCCGTGTTCCGATGTGGTGGATGGCGTGGCATCGTCGTACCGACTTTTGTCCGATCCTGATTGGTCGCATTCGGACCAACAGCATCGTCCGGCCGCGCCTATCGTCCGCAGATCCACCATCTTGGTGCCAGGCTTTAATCCGAAGTACTTGCATTCGGATGCTTTGAGATTGAAAACGGTGGACAGTTTAGAACGATCATGGTATAAGATCTATTTTTAAATATCATCTTATTTAGACAGCGTGATAATGCAATTAACTAAATAAGGCGCCTAAAAGATGAATGACGAAGCTATTGGGAGTAACTTTCAGAAACTGTCGAGAATCCCTATCAAGAGTAATTTTGAAAGTGAAAAATTTTTGACAGTTCATTCTCTAAAAGTAAGACTACAATTACATGTACGTAGAAATTTACGATAAAAATTATTGCGTATTAACATAAGTTATTCTACGTAGTAATAGTTTAATTTTATACAATATTTAATTTATTTATAAAATTGTTTTTCTCTTGGATCAATGAATCGTTTTCTACCAATTACCCATATAATGCGGATATTATACTGTTTTACTATATTGTAATAAACAAAAAAAATTCCACAAATCTCATACATTGAGATTATGAAGAACTAATGAGTAATTTTTAAAACCCAAGGAAGTTTTGGCAGGTAATTGACCAATTACGCTGTTTCTGAAACATGAAGCGATCGACGTTAACGAGCTTGCTTTCTGCCGCGGTCTATTTTGTATCCTCAACGTGTTCCCCATTAAGTTATCCTTCACGCCACCCCCGCAGGGTGCTTCCTAACGAGCACACTTATCAAGACTGTTGTCTTATTTGATCCATCGGTGAGGATATTGACACGTACTTATTCTTAGTATGTTGTTTGTCATTTGTCAACTATTTGTCTCGTCATCTAATTACCATACTTTTTTGGCTGCGTAATTATTGATTTCTTCTGTTGTGCCTTAATATTACAGGAGAAAAACATTTTAAGAATTTTATTTTCCAGAATTAATTATTTCAGCAAAAACAAGGTATCCTTTAAATCTAGAAAAAATATCATTCAGAGAACAGTTTAGATAATGAATTTTCAGTACATTAGCATTTTTGTATAAAATAATTTAATTCTGTTATAACATTATAATACTAATTTGGTTTCTTTTTTACAATTATATTTTCTTTGATTATATTTTGATGTAAAAATAGATTGTAGCGCAGAAATTAATTTTCTATGAAAATTTAGTTACTAAATTAATATACGCTAACGTCATTAGAAACGTTACACGTTATTTCACGCGTCTCGTGCACGTTGAATTTTAGGATGGATTACGCCCACGCATCGTTTACATCGTACATGGCTCCGAACCGGCTAATCGATGCATCACTACAGTAACGATACTATTTCGATACTCGTTAGCATGCCGTCACTTTAATTGGATCTCAAAATTACACAACATTGCTTGCTCCTTGCGAATATTATACCAATGCTTCAATCTATAATATACCTATTTACATCTTTAGTTATGCTATGTATCTTGAGTGTATACATAATCAATGTTTATTTTATTATTATTATTACTAATTAATACAGGGTTATGTAGGGTTCTAGCCAGGCTTAGTGTATTCTAATGTAATGGGAAATACCTTTAAATTTAATTACGAATTATATTTACTCCAGTATTTATGTATTATGATGATGATCGTATACAGTATTGTCAGATTTGGTATATTTCTAACTATATTGGCACCCTGGTATTACATTACAGATAAGACAGTAAACAAATGAGAGATAAATAAATATTTTTGCATCCTTTGACTCAATCTACATTTTTGTCATTAGCTGTACAATTTATTTTTTGCTTTAATAAATACTGATCATATATGATACATGATATGATTAAATGTATTGCATTAATTATTACACTTTGTTATCATTATTATTAATATTGGCATTGCAATTTCTCTAATTAAGTTCTAGAGAGAGATTATACAATTCTATAACAATTTTTGCTAATAAACTAATAATAGTTCCTTAGCTGATTATTAATTCTCTTTTATAAATTTAAACACGGATGTAGTTTTACGAGCTGTCTTCAGAGAAGTTTATAGCAAACGTTTGTACTTATTTGCGCGACAGAAAGGCGGAAATAAGTATCGGCAGAGCTGAAGAATCGAGTACAAAGTGACACTTAACGCCTTGTAAAATTAGAGAGGAAGTACAAAGGCACAGGAAGAAAGGTAGAGATATTGCTCTCCGGTGATGAAAGGTATTTAAACGCGGTTTGCTCCGGCAGTTGACTTCCTCTGTTAAGTTTGGAGAAAAGTTTCTTATTTGAAATAGCAAATTTGACAAGAGATCTTTCTGAGAACTGACCACGACAAAATAAAATAGATAAATGTCACGGATGAAATTTCGGAGAATTCTAAGAATAACTTTTAATATAATTACAATTCAATATTGTTCCTTCATATTTTTACGTAATATGGGTATTGGAGCAAGTTGATTCTAGTCACACTTTGTCCGACACGTCGTACCCGAGGAAGAACCAATGACTATAAATTCCAGCTGCAGTGTACAAGGAGTGGCAATCGGCCAGACAAATTTCACCCTACAAGTAGTCACTGACAAATTGGAGCAGACCATGTCGAAAATGCGAGGCATGCGTCAGATCGGCGCTAAAGAAAGTAAAGAGTAATTTTATTCAATTCTTTAATGAAGAATAAACGTTATATTCACACGTTGCTTTAAAATATATGTACATGAACAAATCTTACAGAAAATTCCGGGGGAACTGACGATCGTTTTTAATTGAAGGAAATTTCAATTTCACTTGCATTACGTAATCGCAATTATTCTTTCTTCACAAAATCGAAAATTAAAATATAACAGTTTTATTTATGGCGAGAGTAAAAAAGATTACTTCTAAGTAATCCCTTCGCATTATGACTTTCCAAAGTTTCGGGATCGCGTTAAATCCGAGCCAAGTGCAATTTCCGTCATATTCGGTAGCAATAAAATAAAATATCCTCGCTACATTGTGCGAGTGTCATATATCATGAATGAAGAAAAACGTTCAACCCACCGAGTTCTACGGGTCCGCCATGTGCGTGGCTGCTGGTCGCACAGAACACAGAACACGAGAGTTCCGACCGTGAATGCTCAGACGGCCTTAAATCTCGCCTCGCTGCTCGCTTCGCGAAGCGGAGCGACGCGACGCGACGCGACGCGGTCGGCGTCGTCGTCGATGTCTTTTTGCACGGTGGAGGCGTCGATGCGCGTCCCGCTCGACTCGTTACGCACGTGTGAACGGAAATGTCGACGCTTAAACGCTTGCGGCAGGCCGAGTTTTAATTGCCTGCCGTTAGTTACGTGGACCGAGAAAGAGGAGAAGGACGACGTATGAGTGCACTCTTTTGAGAGTGCTCTCCGCTTTTTTCCCTCGCCGCCAATCGTATCTGACGGCCGATTTGTCCTATGCACGCATCTTTCGCATATCCCTTTGCAGCCGAAATCAGTCTTCGTGCTCTTCCACGCTTTCTGCTGACTTTCTTCTCTTGGAATCGCGACATTGTTAAATAGTTTGATTCTCGTATTATTCTGACCTGTTCGAGTGAAGTCAAAGTAAATTTTTGTGGACTCTTAAATTTAGAAGGTATTTCAAGTTAAATTTATATAAGACATCCTAAATTATATATATATATATGTGTGTAAAGTTCGAGCATAAAAATAAAAAGATAAAAATTTTAACTTAAGAATCACTTGGGACAGAATATAAGGAGCTTATTATTTCATCTGTGAAGTGAGCTGCAAAATTGGGCTCCAAGGTAAAAGCACATAAAATGTGTTCTTCATAGTACATTTTTGCTTAAGAAGTGATTCAGAGATGACAGAGCTTAGAATTTCTGGAAAAATTAAAATTTCCAATTATCAGCATATTTAAGCAAATTTACGACGTAAATGTATTTGTGTAAATGTATTTCGATACATATGTACTCGTGCGTTTCAGTACTCGTGTACCCGTGTATTAAAAATTACGCGGATTGAAACACGGATATATTAATTACACGTGTATCTCCAATACACGTTTAAAACCATGATCTCTAATTAATACTCATGCAGCACAAACCTCCAAGGCACGTCGTAAAGCATCCAGAAAACGTTTACATCCTATAGACGATCCTATAATACAATTTTCGAGTAAAGTGTATTTTTTAAATTTTGTGGGTATATAGATATACTTACAGAAATGATTCGTAATAATACAGTAATTTTATATAGGTACATTTTATGAGGAAAATTCGCACTTCCCCGAAAGCCATGGTGGTAGTTTTCCGAGAACCGGTTCTACCGAGCATGCATCCATCATTCGCCAGAACGGCGTAGAACGGCGATGGTTAACCGATTATTATTAAGCGCCAAAGAGTGGTCCGCGCGTGCGTTTCTAAACATAGCAACGCGAAACGAGAGAAGGGGCCGGGTTCGCGATTGGCGGCGGTAGGTGCGGGTGTGCGTGCTGGTCGAAATCGATGGTTAGCAAATTAGTGGGCGTCGCGGAAACCGAGAGCCGGCTCGGCATCGTCGCGCGTCCCCGGTAATGGATTAACCATCGGGGCCATCAGTGAGGGGAGCAAAGAGTGAAGAGACCTGACATTTGCCTGCGAATACGCACGAATAGCTGTATTTTGCGAGTCTACGCAATTCATGCGTGTCGAAGCCGAAATTGTTATTTCGATAGTTTGCCCCTCTAAATAATCAAAACCATCAGAGTTTATTGTTACACCGTGGAGACAAAGCGATGAATTAAGCTGTTTTCGAGCATTTGGACATCTGCGGGTGTTTTTGTGAGAAAGAACGCGTGTTTGTACACGTACGTACGCATTCACGCACACACACACGCACGCATGCACGCACGCACGTACGACCGCATGCATCGCCGCGTTCATTTCACGCGTAATTGCAAGCGAGTCCCATTTCATGTCGAGGATGTTGGTGCTTCTTTGCACGGTGCATGTCTCAATATAGCATCCCGTTTAGTCGTGCCCTGTACGATTAACTTGATTTAGGCATACGCCGTTTAGCGTTTCAACCACGAGACCGCCTCCGGTGATTTAAAGACGTCGCTCTTTGTCGCTGGTCGTTTTATCGTATTAGGAGAATAAGATGATTAACACGTCCAACACGCTGCAGGCGGAGCTCAGCGTTGAAGCGTTTATAACGATAGAGGCCTAGACGGCACTTTATAAAACTTTCAAGTTCCGTTTTTTTCACTCGTTCTTTTCTTTCTTTGCTAATCTGCCTGCAAATATCGTCATTCAATTGCTGAATAAAAATTAATAAAAATTAATAAAATTCTTATGTGGGTCTATGAACGTTTAAATCTATAATAATTAAACAACTTATAAAAACCTTGACTTATATGTTCCAAAAAAATATTTCAAGAGTATTACGGAATATCCCACGATATAAGAATATAAGGTACATTTCAAATTATTTCATTCCAGATGATGTGCAGTCATTTCAAACATGGCGACTAATCTTTGACCAATCAAGAACGTTGCCCCAAATTGTAAAAAAGATATTGTCATGATTGCTATCATTCTACTAATTTGGAAGCACAAACATTTGATTAATTGTTCTATTTAATCTGCCGCCATTATGCTCAATGGAATACCTTATATTTTTTTCTTATACCATGGAATATCCTGAAATATTTACCAAATATAAAATGACATTCAAATATCGGTAAAAAATTATTCCGGAATATTCGGCACATTGGGAATACGAATCGAACTTTCTATATATAAATATTTAGCGTTAACAGAGTTAGTATTTAATATGGTCTATTTGCTGTTTGTAGGTAGTTACATGGATAGTTAAATCTGCCAATCTGCTTCGAGTAGCACAATTTATTGGCGAGACATTGATTAAATTGTTGAGGATTATTGGTCCAATATCAATAAATTAAGCTATTAAAATCATTGTACTCATCTAAGTATTGAAAATGTGCAACATTTTCAGAAATGTTTTCTATTTTGAATCTTACCACTAGTTTTTAATGTTGGATTCAACAAAAATTGCAACGCTTAGACCACTTTGCGTAAAATCACCTTGTTACAAGTTTAAAAATTTTTGTAGTTATAATTTTGAATTCATAACAACGAATTCATAAATTTATCAATGTGTATACATATATATGTATATAAAAATCCGCATCTCTATGATTTTATAAATCTATAAATCTACAGAAGCATTAAAAAGTATTATTTGGTATATGAACTTGATAGCGACTTTATATTGCACGTCATGTACCACGTAAGGTATTTTTGATTCGAAAAACAAAGGGTCCACATGCGTATGCGTTAACTGCATTCAGACGTGCGCAAAGCAATCGAGACAAGCACTTACGGTGGTTACTGTCCGCGGCGCATGGTAATCAGGTGGCCGATTGATTAGCCGACAAAGTACCGCCGACAAATTAGAAGAATGCCATCTACGCGTCTCCGTTCCCCGCAGTTTATCGTACGTGTTACCACATATGCGTATACGCACGTGCTCCCACGTATCATCGGGCCAGCATGTGTGCGGGCGTATAGGACATTTCACGAAAAACTGTTTGGGCATTTACTTTTAAAAAGTGTTATTACTAAATTATTACTATAAGATATAAACATAATAATAATATTAAAGTATATATGTATATATTTTTTTTCCGATACAATCTTCCTAGAATATACGTATGAAATATGTATATTTTTATTATATGTGCATATATTATATATTATATATTTTTTTATCTAAGAGAAATTAAAAATAATTATATACAAAAAATTAAAAAATGTTTTAAATGTATAAAAAAATATTAAGGAAAATTTCAATTTCTTTGTAAAAAAAATTAATTATATTTAATCTTTATATTAAATAATTTTTGAATAATTATCTCTTACATTATAGTATCAAATCTTTCTTCTTAAATTTATGAATCATCTTGTACATGAAGGTCGCGCATAAGTCAAATAAGAGAGAGGGAGATTATCTTGTAAGAAGTCTATCCTTGAAGCAGTCCAATCTCGGTCTGCTTGGTGCATCCGAATGCGTTGCCCTTTGAAGTGTACCGACAACCACACACGTATCTGTCCCGTCGACGTTCCATTTGTCCTTCGAGAAGAAAAATATCGTTATCCGCCCACTCAGTGCTTATGTCGTCGAATAAGCGAGGGTGTAAGTGGATGACACGATCAGAGGGATCTATGTGACACTTCCGTAATTAAAATTCTATTTAGCTAGAGAACTACAAACCGGAAGTTGAGAAAATTTCGTGTCGAAGTTAGGACATATCTCAATGTATCTTTTAATTACGAATAGTATCTATATATAGGGAGTTTTAGAGTATGAGAAAATTTCTAAAATTTTTAATGTTACAATAAAATGTTTTGAAAATTAATACATTTTTGTTTTTAATGCATTTAATATATATATATATATAAATTTTATAACTTCCAATATAATTTTTTAAAAAGTGAATTTATTATTACGAATTCTACAATTTTCTTTAGGAGAAATTTAAATGAAAAACTAAAATAATTTTATATACACGTCTCTCTACAAAAAATTATTTTTTCTTTAAAAATAAATTAGATTTTGAAATTAATTAAACTGAAAAATTTGCAATTTATGTACATTTTATATTGTGCATAAATAAAAAAACGGTCTTTAACGGGTTAATTATATACGGGCGATTTATATAAACTAGGAAGTCGTAAAATTATGCTGTGTCGACACCCTCGCTTGATCGTTGAAAGCGTATCCGAGCACAAAGGATTCGTTGGAAAAATCATAGGATGCAGCCAGATCCTACAAATAATTCTGTCGAAACGTCGTCGCGCTTCGATGGACACATAAATGCCAGACTCGTTCGAGTATGAATTACTTGCGTGTTGAATCGTCGCGACGACAAAGTTATATTTTTCTTGTCACTTGCCGGAAAACCTAACTCGTTTACAGTATAATTCTTCCATTGCTTATATTTCTAATAACGTTAATATTTCTTATATATACTTTTTAAATATTTTCTTACAAATATATATAGATCTATTTAATTGACATATTAAAGCCATGCATTAATGTAATAATAAAATTATATGTGAATGACTGTTTCACATATAATTATATTTTATTATATATTTTATTATAGATTTATTAAAAATATGCATATATATCAATAAACATACATAACTTTATGATAATTTGTTAAAATATTTAAATAGTATAAATATAATAAATAAACTAATTTATTATTTAAATAGATAACATATAAAACTTTATATTACTTTGATAATGATAATATGCTGCTTAAGAAGATTTATTGGTTATATTAATTATATAATTATGTAAACTATAATTATATAAACATTATTTTAATTAAATACTTACATTATCAAAAAACTGAATGTTTGAATTACTTTCTTTTTCGTTGTTTTAAATATTATATTGTTTATACTAATGTTTTAATGCATTGATATTTCTATCATATTTATTATTTGTTACAGTATAAATGTATACATACAAAACGCATAAATGCGTGTGCAATCGAATCTAAGCAAGAAGACCGAGGGAGGAGAGAGAGATGGGCGATGAATTCCGTGGAGAATACACGAGAGTATTGAAATGCAAAAGGCATAAAATATATTTGAAAGTTAAATACGAGTCAAGTGGCGCCTCGGTAGGGGGTAACCAGACGCGGTGAAGTCGGGGGGCCCCTCTCATACCACATAGAATTTCGACGATTTCCTGGACCTCTATCTACGTATCCCGCCGAGAATTTTGATGCAGTTAAAATTCTCTTATCTTGCGAATTCGTGCAGGAACGCGCACATTCGTTGCAACGCATTAAAATGCGTCAGTAAGAAGATATATCTCATACGTTGAATCTTATAATTAATATTTTTCAATCTCTTCTAAAAAGCAATATTTGTTATTTTTAGTTACATTCCAATGTCTTCTTTAAAATAAAAAATCTATAGTTACGACATTTTACGTTGAATATAGAAAATAACGATTTTAATTTAAATTGAAATGCAATATTCGGAAAAGTTATTCAATGTTTTCTGGAAATTATCATCGTTTATTTTTTAAATAATATTCATACAAGGATAATTCCTCAAAACATATAAATTAAAAATTTAAACTTATCAAATGTATGAAGAAAAAGTAAAAAGACGTACGCTTCTTGAACATAAATACAGACGAAAGAGAAATTAAAGAAATTTAAACAACCGTAAAAAAATGTAAAATCTCGTGACTTTTTTGAAACAGTGCAACAGAAGAAAAGATAAATCTACTTATCTCCTCTGACTGAAAACGATGATCGAGATGAAGTCAACTCGTTCGTTAGCGAGTTAACTCTCTCATCCTGGCGCGTCCCGATTTCCGAGGATTCTCCATCGCGGCCGCCCCATTGTTCCGTAGCCTTAATGCGCGCGTCGCTGTAAACAGCACTACAATGGAACAACTTCGTTAGCATAATCGCGTCACAGAGTCACCCGGGCGGCCCCCCGCCCCCGTGCCTCTCCGTACCGTGGCGGTTCCCTTTCGGATTTTACGGGTGGTTTGCCCGCGCGTCCGGGGCCTCCTCCACCTCTTCGTAGGCGGGCCCGATCCGCTTCTGCGTTTAACCGTCGCCAGTCGAGTATTATTCATTGTCGCGATCAAATCGTTCATCTTCGTATCGACATTGTCATAGGCGTAGTGAGAGGGGCGATAAATTGCACTTGCAGCATCCCTTTCATTGGGAAGTATTCGCTTAGATAATAAATTATCATTTTAGCTACCAATAAGATATATATATATATATATATATATATATATATATATAGACACAAATGCCAAGAAGAAATGTGCACAATTAATTTTCGAAACTTTTATTTATTTTTATAAAATCACATTTTTGCGTTTCTTTTGATTTCTACATATTCTGTTGCCGTTTTGACGGTAAATTGTAGTATAAACCGATTTTGATGATTTGTTTAATATTTCACAGTATTTTTCTAGCACATTTAGACTTGTTGTAGCGATTCAAAGTTTATTATTCAATTTATTTTTAAGATTTCAAATAAATTTTTTTTTAAACGTTCTCTCTTTTTGTCTAAAAAGTAAGATTATTTCTTAATAAAAATGTTAAGACAAAGATAAAATTGAATTTCTACTAAACTTTCACACATATTTCTTCAGAAAAGTTATGTCGACGCCGATGGAGACTGCATACTTCTTGGTTACGCGTCTCTTATCTCCTTTTTCGTTGCTTTTCTCGAAAGAAGCAGATTACAAGTTGATTGAAATGGATCACACTTGTCTTTTAGTTTATTTAATTGCCATAAGAAAAATGTTCAAATTATAGTCAGTAAAGTAATCTTTTGCCAAAAGTTTTGATTTTTTGAAGTGTAGTAATATATTATTTGTAAATTATATACAAATATTTAAAATTAAAATATCGATTAATTTAATTATATACATTAATAATTCAATAAAAAAATTTGTTTCTTGATTGCACGTATAAATTCTGTGTATAACAATAAAGGATTTAAATGCTTTATATGCTTAACGCGATGTCGATCGGTCAACTCCTCCGATTACCGACATTAATTCGCAATTATTATAATCCTCGATAACATCGAGGTTTTCGTGCGCTCGATACGTTTCTCTCCCCTAAAGCATCCCCCCGTTCTTTCCGCCACTCGAACCCCGGGGACGGCGCTCACAATGGAAATGTTAAGCGAGTCGTGGATTTGCAACGCTCGTCACTCTCGTTTGGCATTGGACGAGCGGGGTTCGTGTCTGCGGACGTCAATTTGCGACTGGAACGTCGGAGGGGGGGATCGAGGGGGTTGATCTCGCCTTCTTTTCCTTCCTGCAGCCTCCAAATAGAGTCTCTCTCTCTATCTACCTTACCCCGTCTAGTTGTGCAGATATTCTATGCGCGTGTGTGATAGCAGCAGCCGACGACCGTGGTGCTTGAAATCAAAACACACCCCAGGGGCTGTCCGTCGATTATTATCGTTTCCACGCACCGCTCGCGATCATGACAATCGCTCGAGCGACTTTTGACGGCACGCCTAATTCGGTACTCAAATCTGGGCCCCCGTTGGAACTTCGAGTTAAAAGCGATGTACACGGGCTACCTCCCGAGAACGTTTTGACGCGACGTTTTCATTTCCATGCGACTGTTTCATCTGTCTTATGTAATTTATATTTAATTTTCATTCATTCACGTTGGTAAGCGTTTGCGTAATTGTGCAAATAAAAAACATTTTGTCTCTTTATTCTTCCAATTAAAATGTAACAATTATTATCTTCTGTGTTAACTTCTTTATTTTTAATTATCGAAAGCTTTCAACTTTGTATTGATTGTTGAATTAATCGAATCGGTGATGTTAAAGAAAAAACTTACTAATCATAAGTAAAATAAAAAAATATATTCAATCATTTTTAATGTATGCCATGAGAAATAATAATGATAATGATACAATATTATTAAAACTTTTCTGTTTCTGTTATTATGTTTTTAAAAATTATATGTGGATATTCGTCAGTTCAATTATAATTCTTTTTCCCAAATTATTAAATAAATCAACCATAAAAAGAGATGGTCGTCGCGGATGAAATGAGCCAACAAGAAGAAATTACGTAATTTCGTCAGAAAAGCGGTGGGAGCTTTCTCTCCTTGTTAGTTTCTCCTTCGTGATTTTCTGTACTGCGGATTCAACCCCCTTGGAAAAATAATCTTTTTCTTCTCATTCCCTTCATGTCTCTTTCTCGCACCCTTTCTCTCTTTTCTCCGACGTCCGCTGCGGATGTCAAAATATGACAGCTCTCTCGAGTCACCACTTTCGCGACAAGAGTTACGTCACAGGGGGTTGCCGCGGCCGATCATTAAAGTAAGGGTGCGGTTGTGACTTTTGTTACATAGAAATATTTAAATTCAGTATCTGGTGAATTCGTTGTTAGTAAAAGTAATATACAGATCTTTTATAAATGTTTCAACCATGATATTTATTTAGTTAAAAGCTAATGTTTGTCTTAAATAATTTATTATATTGTGGAATAGCATTTACATAATTCATATAATAAAATATTTGTTTTTCTTAAATCTTGAAAGTATATACAATAAAAAGTTGAAAGATCGTTTAAAGATTTATATACTTGATGTACATATATTATATAAAAAAATAGATTATTTATGAAAACATAATTTCAAATTGATTATTTATTGCGAGTCACGATACAAAATGTGTTACTTTCCTGTATAAATTCAAATATGAAGGAGGGTTGATAATCACTGGCGCGCTTCGCTAAGCTGACGGAAGCGGTAAATGGTTCGCAACCAACCCCCTCGACGAGACGCTAATTCATATTCATAGATGTAGCGTTTAGCATTACGCCGTTAAATTCTCCGGAGAGTTGGTTAAGAGACAGAGTGGCTAATATTTCTATTCGTATTTCCGCTCGTTGAGAAAGTGACGAGGGCTTCTTCCACTTTTTTTTATAAATCAATCTTTTTGTTCATAATGGAAAATCGAAAAACTTCAATCAAATCAAATTCAATTGTTATTAATATCTAACAGTATTTGTTAACTTTTATAATTAGGTGTGTTATGATGCAATGTAATAAATTCCTGTATAACGCAAAGAATATATTTAGGACAAAACTCATGGGTTTATAGAATTAAAAAATATATTGCTTATTGTAAAATATTAATTTTAAAAAAATTATAACAATAAAATATTTTTAATTTTATTTTAAAATAAAACAGAAAGAATTTTAATTTGATACAATTTCTACGTTGTGTAGTTTAAAGTAAAAAAGCTTTTCAAGCAATTAAATTGGTATTTAATTGCGATTAGAATTATGATTCCAACGAAATCTTTTTTAAGTACAAAATCGTATATAAAGATCCCCATTTCATAACTTATTTTAATAATAAATGTTAGACTGTGCTATCTTGGTTTTAATCTAAAAGTATATGTAATCTAAAAACAGTTATTATCAAGTAGTTTCCTCACTCTATCTCAAAATTTAAATATTTTTAATTCTAGTCAAAACAATTCGAACTTATAAAAAAAAACAAAAATGAGGAAAAGATTGACAGGAAGAAAAATGTAGTCTTATTATTTGTTATTTAGATTTACTTTTTAAGATTAAAACATAAAAATAAACTTTGACTTGCACTATTTCGTTCAATTTAAATTAAATATATAAATACATAGGACTCTTATTTATTTTTATTTTTACATATTGAAACCACGGAGTTTACCACTAAACTGCTTTTGATTTTTCAATTGCACAGAAATTACAAATATTTCACAATAAATAAGTATATATATATAATAGCATTAGTAATTTTGTATGTATAATAAATGTTAAAATATATAATTTATGAAAAGAAAGTAAACTTGGAACAATACTTTCGTTTATTGATTTTTTATTTCTTTTATTTTTTTATTAAAAATAAAATAGCAATTTTTGAAAATTAATTGATCATGCATGCATTTGTTACATATGAAATAATTTTTTCCGTAATTAATTAATATGTTCATATTTCAATACAATAATTTCCGTAATTCATTAATATGTTCATATTTCAATACAATATAAAAAGATTTTATTATATGTGATGTAAATAAATATATATATATATATATATTTCATTGTTAAATAATTGCAAACATATTTTTTTAATAAATACAAATGATACAATTAGTATAAAAATTAAATATACCTTATTATTACTACAAGAATAATGTCAGTATATATCATTCACATAGGTCCTCCAGGTTTTGATTTTACATTCGATTTGCGAAAGTGGTGATAATTTGGGAGTACTTTCAGTAGAAAATCCAACTGTCCAATTTGAGGCTAAAATAAATTACAATAAAGTAGAAAAATCATATTTAGAATTTTTAAATAATAGCATAAAAGTAATAATATATAACAATTACATATGGCTTGTCATTCATTTCTCTACGTTGACATTGGCTTCCATATACTATTGTATTTTCTGGTATTGTTTCTTGTTCTGCCAAAGAACATGCAGCTCCAATAACACATCCGTTAGTTAATTCAATTTCTCGACTAACTTGAGCTTTTGGCAAAATAATATTTATATATAATAAGTGAATCATAAACAGATTTATAAGTAATTAATAATGACATTATATCATTTTTAATTATTCTTATTTCCTAGTTTGACATAAAATAAATCTTACTTGTATGATTTAATACTACAATCACATTTGTTTGCATATATTGAAAAGTAATTGCTACAGCTATGTACCTTTTGCTTCCAAGATGTTGTTATCACCAACTTTATATGATTCACAAACACAATCAGTCTCAAATACGTTATAGTTTCCTATTATTTGCACTGGTACAGTTACAGGTTCCGGAGCATCAGGTGGCAATCTGTAGAGTGATGTTAAATTAGTAACTAATATGCCACTGGACATATTGCAAATGATACAAGTATATTAAGCTTGCCTGTTGGTTATAGTTGCCATCTCTTCAATTATATTGCCTTCTCCTATAATAATTGGACCAGCCTCTGCTAGAATACATGCTCTAGGATGGATTATAGTTTTTGCACCGATGGAAATATCTCCTTTTAGAATACTCTCCTCGCACACTACTGCACCAGGTGCAATTTTTAAACTATGCAAATAGTATTATAAACATAATATACAATTTACTCAAAAAGATATCATGAGAGCATCTAATAATTGTTTTTTACTTTTTAATTAATTATTATAACTCAAGGCATTCATGTGGCACTTATGTTAAAAAATATCAAATTTTATCGCCTAAACATTGGTCATAACTCGTATATATTTATATATATTATTGTAAATACTTGCAATCAGATTAGGGATAAACTTATCAACCTAACCTCAAAATACATGAATTTAGCACACAAAGAATTTATAACACAAAGCAATCTTTATTAGATATTAAAATTATAGTAAGAAGATTACGTAATGTTATATTTTAATCATTATTGAACTTACTTGGCGCGGCGATAAGTAGAAGAATTGTTAGAACTCATTTTCCCGTCCATTTAATCGATGACAGTTCCTTGCTGCAGACAGAGTGCAGATTACTACAAGTATCGATTTATCGAAGACTTCGCCATTTTCTCTCGATAGAGTATCGTATAAAAAAATTTTAAATTTCCTTTAAAAATATGTTTTTGAAAGAACTATATTAAAAGAATTCTTGAATAAAATTGTTCATAAATAAAAAAATCCAATATGTTGAATTAAATTTAATGAAAATGAAACATATGAGAATAATATTTAAATATTGATTATACACATTTGTATTTTTTTTAGATTGGAAAATTTTGCTTCTTTTTGATAATATATCTAAGTTAACTAAATTTATACTTAAATTATTACTACACAGGCTTGTGAAAATGAGACTTTGGAAAGTCCATTGAGATGTAAGAGTAGTGGATAATTCCGATGTAATTTGCGCTGAATCTGAATTTATTGGTCAAATTAACGGATATCTTCTCGTTTCAAAATTATCGTAATCTGAAAATGTTAAGAAACGGCCTTTTTTGCATATTTAGGTTAGAATATCTCAAAATCTTGAAATGCTAGACAAATTCTATGGCCAGATTCGAATTCAGTGCAAAAAATTACGTTAAAAACTATTCTTACATCTCAGTGGATAAAATCTCGCAGACCTGTATTATTGTGTTATATTTAAATTTATTTTTAAATTATTAAAAAATAGTACCATTGTCAAATCAAATGATAATAATTATAAGTTGTTATTATATCTTAAATTATTAAAAGAATAAAGCTATAAATGTTCATATATATATATATATCAATATTAGGTATAACAACTGCTAGATAAAGTAAAAATAATTTTTTAATATAACATTTTAATTCTGATGACAATAAAAAAGATGTAAAATTCGCTATTTAAATTGTTTTTAATTAAAGATAACAAATAAATTTTTTAAAGTCATCAAATATTCTATATTTCTTAAACATATTGAACACGAAAAAGGCAGTTATTAAATTTTACAATAAAAATGATGTCTAAAGTTCATCTATTCAATGGTATAATATAAAAACAAAGAAAGTACTTGAGCAATATTATAACGCTATCATAAATAAATCTTAATTAAAAATAAATTTGAAATATTTATAAAATTAAATATATATGATTTTAATACGTTAATCACATCTTGTTAAAATCTTGATTTATATTTATTAAGATGTACATGAGTAAAATAGTTCATTGTTATAATATAATAAAAATTAAAGGATCCCTACAATGAGAACGTTATAATGTGCAAATATCGTTTGTATTCATTTAAGCTATACTTTAGGGATACGAGAGAAAAAGGAAATCTCGCGATTGTGATTGCGCAACAAAAGGGATAATGTATTCACACATGAGAAACACATGAATACCTTCGTTTAGATATTTAACATAACTCTATATTATCCGTCAACTTTTATATATATATATTTATTATATATATTTTTTATATATTATATATTATAAAATTTAACTCCAAATTGCGATAATAACGTCTAATTGCAACGTGCGTGCGCGTGTACGTGTTACGCCTTATTGTACGCGTGTGTGTATAATATGTGTGTATTACGTGTGTATTGCGTGTGTGTATGTGTGTGTATATGTTCGCATATGTATCTGTTTCTGTGGATGTGTACATGTGTATGCGTGTTGCTCTCGAGTAAAGGGGATAGAGATGTGAGCGAAGAAGGGTCGTAGATGGTATGCATCTTGCACTCGCGCGTAACGTGACTGTGTACGTGTTCGATCTACAATTAAACGAATCCTACGCACTTACTCGTTAATCGGCAGAATAATATGCATTTCTCTTAATTTTTCGCTATAAGTATATGCAACCGTCCGAAAGCGTGTCAGTCGGCGCACCGTGACGGATTTGCCGTCGCTCTCGTCGATCCCTTTTCGATTGCGTTCGGTTCTTTCGGATGCATATTGAAATTTTTGTCTGCACGCTGTTTACGTAAACGAGCTTATTCTAATCTCGTTAATAGAGAAATAATTAACCTTTTTTTCTAATTAATTTCGACAGTGGTAACGACATTGATTCATTAAGAACGTTTACGATTAATTTTTTGGTATCTGATACATAAAGTTGTTGATACATAAATCAAACTATAATTCTGTATTTTTTTTAAAGAAACAAAATAGATTTATATAAATAGAGTGAATATATTTAATATGAAATTACTGATTTTACAAAGTAAGCTTAATATTTGATAAAAAAATTAGAATTTACATTCTTGTTTTTAAGTATTTTATCATTAATTCATTAGACGTTTAAAAAAAGATGTAAATAAATGAAGCTGTCTTTTTTTATGATGTCTAGATGGCTTTATCTTCAATAAAAAATTTAGAAAAATAGGCTTAGTATTTTTTCATACAATTTTCAATCAATGTTATTAATACAAATTTTAGCAATTATGGACGCAAAAATTTAAAGTTGTAAATATATATATACATATATTTGGTAAACAAAAATTTATATATAGAATAAGATTGACCTAGAATATGCATCCGAAAGTTATTTCTTACTCGACTACTTATCGTACAGTTAGGATTGCGCAATTCTGATTTTATTTTATCTTAAAACTATTTTAAAATATTTTATTTTTGTAACAAATAGATATTCTCGAAGAGAATAAAAAACAATCATGCTCACTCGTATTAGTTAAAAGTTTTACGATAATTTCAAATCTTAAGTATGATAAAATTATCAGTCAGTTGAAAGCAAAAGCAATTTATTTATTCATTCTTTGCTGCTCTGGCAACGACTTTGAAATTTAACAATTTTTTAGACAATTTAAAAATACAAGAAATAGACATATAACAAAAATTGAAAGATTAAAGTATTCAAGAGATTAAAATATATTCAAAAGACTCAACTACTCGAGAATTTAAGGATTAAACTGGTCTAGAAATTAAAAAAATTTTTAAAAGGAAAAATTATTAAGCACTCAAAATCTGATAAAATCGAGATATATGTTTCAAGCATTGAAAAGTTAAATCTTAAAAATTAGCATTCTCTACTGTTTGTAAAGTTTAACAGATGAATGAAATATCGATGTTCTATTAAGTTATCGTATTGATGAGCAATTCTAATGTCATATTATCATAAATATTATCATATTAAATATTATCAGATGCATGTATGTAAAATTCGCTTTAACATTAACAAATTACTAAAAATCCATTTAACGATTATGAAGTCACTGTATAAATTGTCATTTAAGTTGTTATTTAAGATTGAATAATTGTCCCAACGCGAGGAATTAATACTCATGTTATCTAATATCGAAAGAATAAAAATATATAAATACGCAATAAAAATCGAACTCTATATATGTATATACATGTAAGGCTAATAACAATCACTCTTAACACTTTCGCGACCATTAATTTTTAACTGTAAATTAATATAACTTTAATGTCGATATATTTAACTTATTAAAATTCGCAATTGTATTTATATTATGCTTTTTAATGTAAAATTATGCTACTTGATATAAATATACAAATTAAATGTTCGCCTGTAAAAAATCTTTATAATTTCGAGCATTATGCTTTTTAGCATTATTTCGTGTTTTTAGCTTTCGAGAAGAATATCATAATAAGTTATAAATAAATAATATTTCCGTTGGAGAACCTAACCCTAAACAGTATAAATTATTTTACTTACGTAATATAAAGGGGCCGACATACAAAGGAGATGTTGCATAAATAGTAATTATATGCATAGTTATGTATCTATATAAAAATAAAACATGTCCGAAATATTTACGTGTGGAAATTAGATTTTATTCATTTATATTAAACTTTATAAATACAAATAATAATAATAATAATAATAATAGAGCGTTATAAAATTTCTATAACGTCTGGTAATTAAAAACGGTCTGTCAGACCCCGCTTATACCGTTTAGGGTTTACATAAGTAGCTGCAATATTTATATAGTTTATTTTAAAGAAATTCATTATAGAATGAAACAACTAGTATTCGCACGTCATCGCTATAAGTAACTTTCGAATTAAAAAAATGCTGTAATTCCATACGTATCTCATATTATTCTCTAAATCGATATTACTATCCATACAACTTTTTTTAAAGGATTTAATATTGCATTACATACAACGAGAGTTAAAGATACTTATAATAAAAGTACAATGTAGCGTATACAAATATTTTTATTATTTCAGCCTGCTCTCCTCAACGACGTAATGTTATTTATAGCAAAAAAGTGATGGCGTACGAATACCTTTTTTTATATTCCAGCTTGCCACTTAGCAACATAATTTTATACTTAGCAACAACACGAAGGCGTACGAATACTTCTTAATCGGTCCGGCACCAAACGACGTAATTTTCATCTAAAAATATGCGAGCGGTCGCGAAAGTGTCGACGAACAACGGTGAGCCGTTTAATAAAATCCATCTCGATCTTCATCTTGATCTTCGATCAACGATCGACGACAGCGAGGAAAGCCGGTGACGGTGCGTATATAATGTAAACGCCTCGTGAGGGTATCTCAGCGCGCGACAACGGACTATTGTGTCATATTTTTTTTTTCATCTTTTTTTTTATCCATAAGAAGTACGGGTTTACGTATAAAGAGAGACGCGTCATACAAGTGCCGTATAGTACCAAAAATGTTTTTAATGCGCGCGCATAATGCAGTCGGTTAGCTCTATCTACGCCTGCATCCGTGAAAGTCGCATCCGCGCATATCGATTCGTATAACGTTTTTCTCTCTCGCTCTCACTTTCATTCTCTCTCTCTCTCTCTCTCTCTCTCACTCTCTTTCTTTCTTTCACTCCCTTTCTTTTTTCTCGGTCTGTCTCTGCATGTGTACGTATATAAGTATGTATGTATGTATATGTATGGATTCGTGAGCGTGTTACGTGTCACCGTTATCCGTGAGATCTGGCCGGGTTGGTCCATGGACGAAATCACTATCCATAACGCCCGTTATTCTCATCAATCGTACGAGGACCGTCGAATCTCGGTTGTTCCATCGCAATATACTCTCATATATATATATTTATATATATAGTGTTTATATATAATTATTTATTTATATATTCATATATTTATTTATTTATTTATATGTGTATTTATGCTATAAAGTAGCTCAGAACTATACTCGAATCACTACTCGAACTCGCGGCGGCGACAGAACGCGTAACCGCAGCCGATGTTTTGCGTTTAAGTCAATTGCACGTAGAAAGAAACGTTTATTCGCCGAATATTCTTACTAATAAGTTGAAAGAAATTTCGCCTATCGAATGGGTAATATAATACGCATTAATATGACAATCTGATTAAAAAGGGCAAACTCCACGTCGTATCTTTAAATAGAATATGCCATAATACGTACTCGCTACATACTTATATCCTTGCTTAATCAACATTTGAACATTTAACGAACAAACCAGTCCTTTACAAGCTGCGCGAGAAGTAAAAGAAGCTCCAATTGTTTCACAGTTAATCGTATGTACATATCGATTCACAATAACGACGATCGATACATCAGCTCTTCAATTTCCGGTATTTTCCTATTTCAATATATTTCCAGCCCCTAACTGGCCTTAAACTTTTATTCTTTCCATTTTTAATCTGTTTCTAAGTTTCTCTCTCTCTTTTACTTATAACAATCTTCATTAAACTTCTTAATTTCCTAGCATTTATCTACCCCGTATTATCATCACATATTCTTTATCACTAATAATTACGTCATTAACGATCGATATACAGGTGCGGTAATTAACAGGGGCAAGGCAGAATGGAAAGATGAATCGAGTGAATGTTCGCGGAGAAAACTCTTAATGAGGATGGAGACATCCCCGTCGTCGTCATTATCGTGTTTAATTAACACTTAACTCCGGCGCGGTTTCACGGTTTCTCGTCCTCTGCAATATAAGCTCTACTCTTCGTCGATGCTATTCGCTGAGTTCGCCCGTCCATCGTATTCTCATGTTCGACGGTGCAATAATATCGGTCTCTCTATGTCGCACGAGCGGCCCAACCGAGATTCACTTCCCATGAAACGATCAGTCCTCGATTATAGTATTATCGCGTCATCCTCGGATCGTCCCGGCGAGACTCGGTTAATCACCGTTCTCCTCTCCCCCCTCTCCACTACTTTTTTTTTTAGTTAATACAATATATACTTTATGTATGTATCGTAACAACCGATATCTCTCACCAATCAGCACTCACACACTCGCGCTCATCACGCGTTTTTCGCTCACACACGCACATTCTCACGCCTCTCGCTCTCGTTCCCTTCGCACGCGCGCGTTCGCGATTTTTTTTTCTCTCGGTCTATATAATATAATCTTATAACGACACGCGTATGTGTATACACCTCTGTTTCTCCGAGACGTATATCGTGTGCGCGTGTATACACATACGCATCCACACTATATATATATATATGTATATATTTATACTTTATATTTATATATATATTTCTTCTGTATATATATTTATGTTGCTTTTTATGTATACTTTATATATAACAATGTTTTTTTTTAATGTTTATTTAAGGCCCAATACGTTCATTATGAAGGAAATAATCTGCAACAGAAAGGAGACGAATATACGGTTAAATAACGCTTGTACCTGGTTTGCTCCCTGTCGTAAGCACCGTATGAATCTATGAATATAGAACTATTCAGTCGATTGTATATAATGTTCCTGACGTCGTCATCATCGTTATCGTCATCGTCGTCGTCGAAGAATGCGTGTGTTATAATCGCAGTTCACCGAACGCTAGTAGATGATCTACGCGTGATCGGACAAAGTGTTAATAACTTAAGTCAGCCTTGTAATTTAAGATTCCCCTCACATTTTGTTTGAAGAAAACTCGAGACAAAAACAAATATTCAAATAGTTTACATCTATTCTACTAATATATATATATATATTCAATTTTGAACCTATTATATTATAATATATATTATAGTAAAAGAATTAAAAAAATGCGTGATAAATGAAGTATGTTGCTGATTCCATGACTATAAAAAAAAATAAATAAAACAAAATTAAAATTCGGATTGTAGCAAATGCTATTCATTTCACTAACTACTTATTTATTATACATTAACGAACTATACTTATTATTTATTATGCACTTCTTTCAACCGTGAAAGATACAATAACATCATATCTAATGCCAAAACTTAAAAATTCATTGTAAACGTTTATATAAATGCGTATTTCTTTTAACAACAATAAAGAGAGCCGCATATATTTGTTTTATTTTTAATCACCTAAAATCTACATTCGAAAGAAGTACGTACGCTCTAAATTTATTATTGTGTCTCATATCATCGAAAAAAACCATCTCTCGCGCAATGAATTTTCTAATTTTCCTCGTTTTATTAAATAGAGAAATTCTCTAATTTGAAAATTAGATAACAAAGTTCTTCTATTTGCAATAAATTCTCAAAGTATCTGTCAACGATTAGCGAGGCCATGTACCAGCGTTCCAATCTCGATGTGTTTTCTTCTTCACGTGATTCTTCGCGTATTACTTTCCTAGATTTACCTTAAGCGTGTTTAGCTTGACGTTTCCTAGGAAGAATCATCCGAGTGAGGCAACCAATTGGGTTGTCTTTCAAGAGAGGCATCATTCGATATTTTTATCTAAGACGGTCCATCGTGACATACATTTAAAAGCCTACCGGACATTCAGTTTGATTAAGACTAATTTGTACGATAATATCATTTTCTATTCAATTGGTATAACGAATAAGGTAATTTAACATAATTTTATTATGCAAGCGAAAAATAGACAAAACGTCCCAAAAAGATATCACAATCGCAAAGATAAGAATTATTTTTAATTACATTTTTCTTAAAATACTCTAAATTAAATGCAAACTATTTTGTTCATTTATAAATTTTATAAAAATTAATTTTAACAGAAAATGGAGTTGACATTAACTATAAATTAAGAATCATAATTAAGTTTTGCAGATAAACGCAGGAAAAACTTTAATGATAAGATAAAAAATCTTGTTATCGATATATACTTCTTTGGAACATCCTGTAGCTTGAAATCTAATCATTGATCATGAAACGTCCACACTTTCATCGACATTAAAACAAACTTATCCTGCGTATCTCTTATAGTTACGCATGCTTACGAATTATCCACAATTTTCGAATTCGAACACGTTAATACTTCGTCATTATAAACAACAAACATATCTTAAAATACATATAGACGCATAGATTTAACATAGTAATTAAAATTGAGGCAAAGTCTAACGTTTATTAACGAATAAATTAGTGTATATTACGGTTAATAGGATGTTATCCGGTAGACTGATCGGTTGAAATTCGAGCCACCTGATTTAGAGCAATCGGATGAACGAGATTGTAAAGAATGAATCAGATTCAAATTAAAAATTTATATTTTGGAGAAAGTTCACAAATAATATAATCTTTTTTTGACATTTAAAAGAGATTGATGCAGTAGATTGATATAAAGTTAATAAAAAATTAATTAATTTTGTAAACAGTTCTTCTATTAAATTCTGATTCAACTACAATCATATTCATCCGTCGTTATCATACTTTGATTTCTCATTCAGGACGTCCAATATTGTTTAAGATCTAACATTTGTAAAAGATATTTGATTTAAAGAAAATTGATATACTATAAACTGTGAAAGTCAATTAGCTGATAAATCATTTTGATCGCTTTTTAGAGAATCAAAGATTTAAGGACGTTTCAGAAAGAGAAACAGAATCAATCTGCTTTCAAATCAGATTGTTGGTAACCGTATAAACATATATTTACAAATTATGATTTTCTAAATCATTAGTTTAAACCCTTTTAACGGCAGTATTGAGTTTATTTCATTTACGGTTTTCGGTTCATTACGTCATAAGCAATAATTAAGTTATTTGAATTATGGTAAATAATAGACTATAAATTATAATCATTTGTATTGTACAAATAACAATTATAACTGATCAAGTTTTATTATTATTATAACTGATTAAATTTTTTTTTTTCAGAATATATGAATTCACAAATACGATAAACTTAACCGAGAATTTTTTATATCTTTTACACAAATACAATAAAATATTAAACAAATATAATTAATCGCGATTAAAGGGTTAAACCATGCATATTACATATTGTTTATTATGTCATATCCATTTGAGACAAGTTAAAATATTATTAAAAAATTCATACAATCGGGAGTTCATTTACGTTTGTTATGTTCTAAAGATTCTTTTTCTCTTCTTTGCAGTTTAAACAATAAGAAAGACCTATATACAATATAACGATGTAAGGCTCCCGAATATTCAACATGTTGATACTCGGACAAGCGATTATGTAAAAAAACGATATCAAGCAACTTTTATTTATGCAACGAAAAAGTATATTGATAGCTTAAAATTTAATTTTTTCGGTTGTGTGTATATAACAATGTATTAAGAATAAATATTTTACGTATTACATATCAATTCGAAAAAAATTAGAAATGCTAATTTTTAACAAAAAAAATATTTAGATTCTTTTGTATGTTTCTTATGCCTTATATGTAATATTAACTCGTAATCAATTAAAAAGATTTTAACAAATTATAGTATTTTAACGTGTGTAAAATGTATTTTTATTTATTTTGTATCCCTTAATCTGCAGCATAATTTTACATAATTAAATAAATATAACATAAAATAGATACAGAAAATATAAATAGTTCTCCTATATAACGCATCTCATTGTTGATCTTCTTCTTGAAATAACATTTAGATCTTATTTATCTTCTTCAGTGGTTATATCATAATTTCTCAAGTACAAGCCCGCTTGTATTTTAATACGATTTTATTCAAACTTAATTTTGATAAAATAAAAGACGTATTCTTTTTAATATCACGCAAACTAAAAAATTTTATTTGCTTAAGGCTCGGCTACCTCGAGGCGCTATATTGATTATGTGACAACAGATTACTTATTACGTACAGTTTTAGTTTATAATTTACTCTTAAAAACATAATAATTTCGTAATCCCGAAGCCTGTAAAATATGCAGCAAACTGAGACATCTGCCCGATCTGTCATACACAGAAGTGTAAAATAATTTCTGAAATAATGCAGCAATTTTTGACAGCTGAGAAATGTGTTACTTCAGGAATTATGTGTTAATTTAGAAATTATTTTACATTTCTATATATATACGTGACATATCGGATAGATGTCTCAGTTTGTTTGCACATTTTACAGATTTCGGGATTACGAAATCGTTTTGTTTTTAAGAGACTATTAAGAAATAGAGCTGTGTATGTGTACGTAGCAATTATCCAATGTCATACAACTAATATGGCGCCACGAGAGAGCCAAACTTTAAAAGCAACAAAATTTATGCGACTATTATCACTGATCATTAAAAGTAATTTTATCTCATATGTGAAACATATATAACGTATAAAAGAACTCGGTAAAAAATTTTGTATGCATGAAAAAAAATATATATATATACGCATATATACCCCTATATAGGTATACATATATTCTTTATATACGATAACATGAAAAATTTTTACCGGGGATACATTCGTAAATTTTCATTTAGATTTTAAAACATATATTTTTATAGTTTTATATATTTAAAAAATCTTAATAACAGTAATTTATAACTATCAATATCAATTTTACATTTCTAATCATTAGTTTTAAAATTATTAAAATTTTTATTTTGTGCGTTAAATTTATCACTTTTATGTATTTCATCGAACGAAACAGCGTGAAATAATTTAAAATTATTTCAAATAAATTTCTAATTTAATCGTTCTAAAAACTATAGTTGCATTTTCTCATTTTATATACTGATTTTTAAATGCTATTTATTTATTTAATATAAGAATCGCGTTCATTGTATTCATTAGTTGAAAACTATAAAAGCACATTTAATGCTAGATGTAAGATGTGATTGCAACTTAAATCGCGGAATCCGAATAAGCATTCTGACATCGTTCCTCACTTTTCCGAGTACCTGTGCTTAATAAATCGTCTTAAAAATAGTCGTCTTAAAAGAGTTAAAAGCACGAATCTCCGATCGGCAGACTCGTGAAGCTAATGTAATGTAAACGATTGCCATAATTCGCATTGCTTCTGTCCCTTTGTTCTCGATACAAGCAATAACCTTTTTTTCAATTTCGGGACGAGACGGACCGTCGACACGATCGATCGATCTGTTGACACTCATGTTACCTCGTCTTTCGTCATCGAGATCGTTCTCATCCGAGCCGGCTCGCGGATTCTTCCTAGGAAGCGTCGCCACTTCCGGTTCCCCGGGCCATGAGATCGTCGAGTATCTCTCTTCCGGGACGGTCGGACTCACCTTGACCGAGCAAGGTCCGAGACGCTATTCGCGCTCCTGTCTGCTCGGCAGCGCCGGGACGACGTTCCGCGCCGTGTCGCTCGTTCAGCTATCGACGCTGAAGAGCTCCTTGTGGAGGGCCGGGAACTCGAGGTGCGGTTGCGACCGCTTGAATTTCGCCAGCGCGTCCATGTGCAGCAGTGAGATCTCCCGTAGCTGCGGTATCTTCGCGAGAATTGCGTCGCATACGGTCACATCGCCCTTAATCGGCGTCACATGGTTCCGATCTAGTTCTGACCTCAACGCTCTGATCACCGCCTGCGACAGCCTATTGATGTCTCCCAGGCACTTCAGTCCCGGTCGATCTGTGTAAGGTATCATAAGTCAGTCAACTATTTGCATGTTTGAATAATAACGAAGGTAAAAATATGAAATTCTTTTTCTCTTGTTAATCTCTTTTTTAATCCATAGAACTCAACTTTATAGGCGTTTTATCGGAAAAAATGCTATATAAGTAATATAAGTCAGATATTTTTATAAATTGTCTCTCTGAAAGTAAACACAATATTTTCCTTCAGTCTTAATATAACAAATAATAAATTAATAACTACTGAGTAAAATGTAAAGAAATAATAAATGTTAATAAAATAAAGTATACAATGAAATATATATATATTTCATACGTAATGCATCGTACTTACTTGCTAAACATAAACTAACAGTAATATTGCGTCAATATTATAATTTCCCACCTAACTATGTAAATATAATAAAACACCCCGGACACCCAGAGTTGAGTGGAAAATTTTTCTAAGAATTTTTATGTACGAATTAAAATTCTTTTCATAAATACTCAGAGAGTCTATCTTTTTTCTCAGAATTTTTCATATACGCGAATTTTAAAACATTCTAAGATTTGAATACAGAAAAAAGTCTAAAAAATTCTAAAATTTACATAAAAATTTTGAAAAATTATATAAAAAATTTTTTTTAATCTTTATATAAATTTCGGAATTTTTAGAGTAGTTTTATAATTTTATAACTTTTTAAAAAAATTTCTCAGATCTTTTTTATGCTGAATCTTAGAATATTTCAGAATTCACATATATGAAAAATTCTGAAAAAAAATACATTCTGAGTATTTTTGAAAAGTATTCCAATTATTATTTGTCATCACTTTGTCATTAAAATGACGTCTTTGACATCATGCGGCAACTTATTTCTTGGAATACGTTACCGTTAGTTTATGTTCAACGGTGTTGAAGCATAAAGCGCATTGAAACATTGGAATTTTAAACTTACACTTATAATGATACACTGAAAGAAAAGATTGATTGGTGCAACAATTTAGATAGTAAAATATGGCATAGCATTTTTAATCGGCTACAGCAACCAGTTTTTGGTTGTAGCAGCAAATTTTTAGTTACGTTAGCCTGTCAAAATCATATACTGACATTACAGATAAACTAACGCAACTAAAAATTTGCTGCTACAACCAAAAACTGGTTGCTGTAGCCGATTAAAAATGTTATGCCATATTTTAATATCTAAATTGTTGCAGCAACCAATCTTTTCTTTCAATGTATGTATGCAGTGATTGCATATTGCAATGACTTTTTTTCATTACAATTTCAGTAAATTTTATCTAGCAGATTTGTGAAATACTATATGTTCGTGCTACTCACCAGGGCTAAGTAGAACAGCCGCGCTATAGAGCGCCAACTCGGTTTCAGTGAGTTTCAGTTCGGCGATGCTTCTGGCTAGCTCGAATACGCAGGAAACAAGCTTCATTTCCGCCGTATCCGTCGTATAAAACGCCTCCTGCGGTAGCAAGGTGTCGCCGTATAGGACGCAGTTTTGCTGGAGATCGAGGTACCTGCTCATTCGTAGCACAGCCAACTCGAAGGAACCTATTACATTTCAGCAGGATATTAGCATAGATATTTCAACTGTACTATTCATTTTTTTACTTATCTAAATCCTTTAAAAAATTGACAAATATTGTCTTCATTATTCTAGTGTAACAAGAGACGATTACATATTCAAGTATGGCAACTATATATCTATTAATTTATTAAGCGATTTAGTCTCATTGTACTATTAAATCATAATATCAAATTATATTGTACTTAATTTCAATTATTTCTAATCATTTCTATCGTCACTGCTCCTATTCAACATGTCGTTAATTAATTGAAACAATAAAGTTAAATAATTTAACTTGAAAAAATATATTTAACTAAAATTTAACTAAAAAAATTTTAGATTATATTTACTAATAAAAAGTACATACATAGTTTATTATTTATTAACAAAAGTTAATATGAATGTTGTTTATAAAATAAAAAAATTGATTGATTTATATTTTGACATACATAAAAATTAAAAATAATGAAATGTTATTTTTTGGACTCGAGAGAATGGGTTGCCATTGCTCCTTAGATATTTAACAGTGTGAAAAGGCTTTTCTCTTGAAAAGCTTTTCCGCGATTTTGAAAACAGTACTGTGAGAAAAATAGCTTTGAAAATTTACAACGCTCTTTTATTTAAAAAAAGAAAGATAGAAAATATCTTTTAACAATAGACCATTCATACTAACGTTTATTACATTTTTTATACATTAAATTTTCAAAAGTGCAAAAAACAAATTTTCGATTCTTTCTATTTCACTAAGACTAATCTCTTAACGCTTGAAGAAAACTGCAGTAACAAACCTTCTAAAATTTTTTAATTTTTCCAATAATAAAATAGATAAAAAATTAGATTTGTTCAATAAGTAATTAGAAAAAGAATAAAATTTGTTATTAGTGACCGCGTGAAGTATGTATGTATAATGCAGTTGCTTACCTGTTCCACTTAAGAATTAAAAATAGAATAATTAATCTTGAGATTAAATTCTTAAAATTTGTGATCAAATCACGCGCAAGAGCACGCAAAAGAGCAATATAGTTTTATCGCTGATAAATGGTGCTTATGTCGATGCAGTTACATACCGGCCTTTAATAAAACAATCTGGTCGTCCTGCGAGAGCTTCATGAATCCAGGGACCATTTTGGCAAATTCGATGATCTGCTGGATAACGGTGGTCAACTTTTGGGCGCACTCCAACCAGAGCTGCTCATGTGCCATGTTCTTGTAGTAGATCATTCTGGTGATGTCGGTGGGCTTCCGGAAGGATTCCTGGATTTGTTCCGTCGACACCAGGCATGTCCTTGCGTGCGCGTCCGCTATCGTTTTCGAGAGAAGCTCGCTGATTTGTGCCGGATCTGCGAAAGTCCGGCGAATTTTCCGCTCGTAAAGTTCCTTTCATAATATACATGGTTAAAAAATAATAGCGAAATAAAAAAGATGAGAGAATTTATCCGGCAAGCGAAAAAAATTTTTAATCAATCTCAAGCATAGCAAATGTGCAATTGTACGATTCATATTAATCTTTCATTATAATAATTATCTTTATAGAATTATCTCATACATTGTTTTTTTTAATTATTGAAGAATTTTGATATTTATTATATAGGAATTTTATTTTTATTTAAATATTTACAAGGATCTTAAGTAGAGATACAATAATAGAAATAATTTGAACAGAATTATTTATTGGGTGGATTGTTATGTTACAAAGAGACAGACAGTTCATGCAGAAGATGTGTTTGTGCGCTTCGAATGTTGTGCATATACTTATATATGCTAGATATTGATTAATGATTAAAATTAGAAATAATATAAGTATTTATACATACAATACAAATATACAGGGTGTCCCCTAATTCTAACACAGCGCTCATATGTAGGTAGAGCGGATTAAATTGAGTCGAAAAGTCCTGTATCGTTTTGCAATTTTTGCAACAGTTAACGAGATGTTAATTTCTAAAGATTGTTGAATAAGCAAGTAAAATTGACGTATAAGATATTTTTTTCAGAGTTCTTTATAAAATATCTTAAACATGTTTCTTAAAGAACTCTTAAAGATAACTTAAAGTTGTTTTATGCATCGATTATATATATATTCTGCTCATTGGATAACTTAAAAAAATTGTGAAAATTAGAGGACACCCAGTGTATGTATATTATGTATACTATATACATATATACATACATATATAAGTGTATAATAAAGTACTTAAGAAAAAATCTTCTATAGTTAACGCAAGAAATATATTTTGTTTTTAAAGAAGTATATTTACATTATATACATATATTTTTTTATAATGGACTAAAAAACCATCTTCAAACAAGAAATATAAACAAACGTAAAAAGGATTAAATAAATTTTATATATTGTACAATCGCGTGGAACGTAAAATTACTAAAAGCAGAAATGTATAAAATTCCGTGAAAAAAAGTTTCTAGAGTTTATAAACTATTTACGTATAACATCGTACAGAGAAAATAAAAAATGAATCGACATACAAAGATTAATAAATGCTAGATTCTACAATTTTTTAGGAAATGCAATTATGAAAAAGATAAAGCGTGGAGAAATATATTTTACATAATAATTAAATATAAAGTAAATTAACCATTTAAAATAACATGCGTAATGCAAACATTCAACTTTCGAGATGAAATTTTAGAGGACCAACATTTTACCAACATTTGTAATTAAATACACTAAAACGTTTATAATAATTTTATCGCGTCAGCAAGTATATAACGCCATATCTGGTAACATAAAAGAGCAAGTAATTTCCATTTTTGAATAACTCTTTATGAATTTTTCATGAGGCTGGACTAGTTTTCACGTTGATTAATGAATTTCGTTGGCAAATCACCTCAAGATTCCATATTATAACATAATAGTTTCACCTCATCATTATCTTAAATTATTTTAAGATATGGTATAATGTTTTTAATCATTATAATTTATTTATTTAAAAAAAAATGTATGTACATATATATATTTATGTGAATCTAGTACTAAAATTTTATAAAATGTAAATTACAAAGACGTAAAACAAAATATCAAAAATTAAAAAATTTCATAGGTTGTTCTATCATTATGTTTGAATATCTATGTAAAATTTGAGCACAATTTTCTCATTGGTTTAAATAATTTAATTTAATTTTTTTGTTAATCTTGATTCTTATATATGTAAAATTGCGTTTTGTAATATTTATTTGCAAATTTAATAAGAAAGTAGCATTAAAAATTAAATCAAATTTTAAACATATATTGATCAAGCAATAATAAATATTCGTGCAAAAGTTTATTTAGTTCCTGTTATTCGATTAAAAATTATTGACTTAACTGCAAAAAAGATATGATTATTTTATTACATAAAACCATTATAAATCAAATTATTTTTGTTTTTTGCAGTTAGTTTCATAGCACATTCACGGGCTAACATCATCCACATTTTTTTGAATGATATTGGCTTATTTTTGCCACAAAGATAAATATATAATAACAGAACATCCTTAAAGAGATTGATTAAAAAATAAATTTCGCTGAACTTTCATAATTAAATTTCATCGCGTATTTCCTTACAAACTTTCGTTGGTCCTCTGGAACTATTCTGCATGGGATCAAGCGAGTGAGTTAAGGGATGAGGGCATGCAAAGGGACACAAACGTAACCTCACATCTCATCGCATGGGACATACTGGGCAGACTCGGCACTTCGTCATCTTCAGATGGATTGCTGACCCTCTGCTGCTGTCCGCTAAGGAAGGTCGTCGAGTCAACCATCGTGTACGAGCCATGGCCCAGGCCGGCGAGCTCGACGGTGGTCTCCTGTTTCACGGCGACGATTCCGCCGCCGCTCAGGGAGCCGCTGCCACCGCCACCGCCTCCGCTCCCGGCAGTCCCGCCGGCGGCCGCGGCAGAACCGCCACCACCGCTACTATTACCATTACCGCTACCAGTACCGCCACCACCATTACCACCACCACCACTACCGCCGCCACCGCCTCCTCCTCCTCCTCCGCCACCCCCTGTGCCGTTCCCGGTCGTCGAGGCGGACAGAGACTTCCCTGATGTGCCGAAAAGTCAAAGTTCACGGGGGCTTGAATTGATCTCGAGGGTTGAATCGCGAATAGGTCTAAATATTTCGGTTCTGTGAATGAGTTCTATAGGGCCTTATCTCACTATGGCCTAAACAAACTGGAATGTGTACACGTGTGTATGCGTTGTGTATATGTGTACCTCTTGTTTCCCTTTCCAAAATATAGTGTAGAAAAACGTCTTTTTTCTTTTTATTCAAATATATAAAATGTGGAAACACATACAAGTGTATTATATATATACTTTTCCAAAGAATCCTCTCTTATAAAAATATAAAAATATAATACTTGTACTAGTCAATTAATCACTTAGTTTGAGTATTTTAAGTATATTCTTAACGGTACTTTTTTAATACTTTTTAAAAATAAGTAATTAATTGGCCAGTATTAATATTAAATTTCTATAACATCTCTGTTTAAGATTTTTTAATGAGAGAAAAGATTATCGTTCTCAAGGGAAAAATGCATCAAACTTTTTCAAAGGTTAACTGTTTAATCGAAAAATGTTGCTTATTAAATTCCAATAAGTTCTAAGATAGTTTCAATATTAAATAGTTCACTGTAGATTTTATTTAAATAATCACTAAAAAAACGAATGTAATTGAATACTTTTCCTTAATAATTAGTCAGGCACTTTGTATAAATGAACTATGTATAACTGAATCGAATTGAAACGATTATTAAAGCATCTGTAAAGATTCACATAAAATGATTCGGTTAAAACTTGAGACAGTCCTTAATAAATAAAAAGATAAGTTTACTGCAACATATGTTATTGGCAGATTTTTGTGAAATAAAGAACATGGCATAAATAAAGTTTAAATGTTGTGATAATATTTTCCCTCAACAAAGTGAAATATATTCTATTCTGCAACAATTCGAAAAATCACAATAATAATAATTTTGTTACATTATACAAATAGTCTAAAATTTTGAACTCGTACTTGAAATAAAATTTTTTGAATTAAATCGTGAAAAAGAAAACAGATTTATTATTTAATATTATGCTCAGGCATATGTATAAAACTAACTCCTTGTAAATAACAAACATGTTTTTTAATCATTATTTTTTAAAAATAATTTTTATAAATTTTTTATACTTTTAAGGCACATTTCTTATCAATTTTTGCAAATTTTTAGAAATTAAATTAGAAAAATAAGATTTTTTTTTAAACGTGGTGATAGTCTCCTCAAAATTTCTCCTTAAAAGTAATTCTTTTTTCTGAGATTATGTGAGTGTGTATGTGTGTGTGTGTGTGTGTGTGTCTTTTGCTCAATCATGAATAATAAACATCATCAGCCGATTATACGATGCATCATTGATCTACTTCGCTCCTACGCAAAGTTTCATTACTATGTATTGAATCGAAATCAGTCTTGATAAACCTTAGTGAAACTATATATTGCAAGCTTCGTTGATTAAATGCAAGTCAACCCGAAAACGAATGTAATCAATTTTGCGGCCGGAAATACAAAGCGTAATTCCTAGCACATAAGTACTGTACAAGTACGTTAATAAATTATATCATAAACAAATATGTAATAAGGTAGTAGAAGAAAATCTATATAAAAATCAATGAAATCAGTAAAGAAAATATCAATAAAGAAAATAATTAATGCAAATTAAACATTTTCATTATAATATGTATATGGCTTAGTTCAAATTATATTTATAATTTCTCGTAATATGTAATTTCTTATATGGTGATCGAGTATTAATAAAGAATTGATACATTTTCGTTATATAAATCATAGTATTTATAGTCAAACAATATAAAAAAATCTTTGTGCAAATTATTATCGTTTGTACGAATAGGAATAAATTAGAAAGATTGCTTTGGTATAATATTTTTTTTTAACTAACGAAAATAATTATAACATAAAAGTGAATAATATTAAAAAAAGTACGTTTCAAAACTAATATTTTTTACGAATAATAATTATAAAATTAAGTTTAGATAAAAACGTATATATACTATGTATACATGTAAATTAAAACAATAATACAAAGAAAATATTTGTGCCGATATTACAGAAATGATTACCGCGCAATAATTTGTGGTTTTGCCAGAGAAATCATTATTGATGACAAGGACGTGAGATGGAAGGAACTCTGGTGACATTAAAGACGCGAACGCAATTAACTCTGGGTTAATGACAGTGCTCCGGAAAGCATTTAGCGTGCCGGTTACGAAGCGAAAACTTAACAGTTGCGTTTAGAAGATTACAATTCTAATTTAGTGGGTACTTATTAAAATGATCTCTTACGTAATGCATTCGTACTAATTTTATCTTTTGCATAATCCGATTTTATTGCATCGAGATAAATCTATGTTAATGAAAATGTTTATGTAGAAAAATATAAAAATATTATGTTAAAATTTTACAAAAATCATCTTAATTTTATTATTTCATTGCAATTTTTACCGTTTTATGTCAAATAAAATTTTAATGTCTATCTGAAATAAATTAAAAAATGCAAAAGATTATATATGTCAAGAAAAAGAGAATAACTATATTTACGCATATTACTTTATATTTACATATAAACCTAATTTTTAATGAGACTTGTGGATTAAAAACTTATAATTTATTTCAACGTGATGTTTTTGTTACTAAAAAGATTTGTTCGCACAATGTAAAAGATTGAATTATGCAGCGCATTTTATAACTATTGTCGCTCATTTTTCTTTCTCTTTCTTTACGAGTTTTTGAATAACTTTGAATATATTTTTTCTTAATGGAAATTTGATTGGACGTTTGTTTTCTTATAACTTTTTACAACTTTCCTCATTAAATATCTTAGTAACTAAGCTCCAATTTAAGATCTTTTTAAAGTAAAGTTTAGTTGAAACCAAGTTAAAAGAACAAATTATCGTTATTATAAATAAAATAATAAAATAAATTAAATAATTTGATAAAATTTTGTATTCTCAAATATGTATCTATATTTATTTCGCTATTTATTTGTAGTTGAAACAATGATAATTTTCGGGAACTATTTACAAACCTATTTCGTGCTATATATACGAATTTGCTTCCTCGGTCTCATATCATCTCTCTTAACGATAAAGGTAAATTAATTTTAAATTTATTATGGGGTTCTCTCTTTCTCTCTATCGTTTTCTCTCTGCTTTCTATATTACAACTAATTACATGTCCCAGCAATCAATCAACAATATATCATGATATGATATCGTGCTTACGCATCGCGCCAGGATTAACGGATCCATGTGTACCAGGAATTGCGAATGAAGCACTACTTACCAGTAGTGACCACACTGGGAAGTACTCCAGTTGCAGTGACGGCCGAGGGTGTGTCGGGCGCGACGGTATCTGCGACCTGCGTCTGCGTCGGTCTGGGGTCGTAGGTCGTCGTGCTGTCGACGTAGTCGGCGCTAAGCTCATAATTCGTCATCGCCTGGTGATTGTAATTGGTGTAACCGCCAGTACCGGGACCTGACGATGTATATTCGCTACCACTGTACGTGTACCTGTCGAGGACAAATGATAGGTCCGCGTGAGTCGCGTCCATTCACGAAAAGCGCAAGTTAATCGGAAAGAAGTAAGATAAAGATGTTTTTCACAATGCTTACATTTACCTTCACATTGTGAAATGATATCTGATTACATTAAGCTAACGTGTTTTTGCAGTTACAGATTTCCTACGTAGAGTATTACACAAATCAATTTTATTTAATAAAATACAAGGACATACTCTTAAAGAAGTATACAGTGAGTGTAATCAAATTATTAGAACCACTAATATAAATTAACGATTTTACGTTAAATTACTGTAATTAACTTTTATATAAAAGTATAACAACATTGTATTATTATTATTTTTTTATGAAATACTGATGTTTACAAATTTTAAATGTATAAATTACTCTTGGCATCACTCTATAGATAAAACTATCTCTCATATATACACCAAAATAGTCACTTTCATTAAGAATAATTAAGAATGATGTGAAAAGGAAAATTTCCAAGGAATCATTAACAAACATTAATTAATCGTGCATTTGATCAAAGCGTATCATAGGAGTGAAGCAATAAAAATAAATTAAAACTTAAGCTTAAAACGTATAAAAAGCCCGAACGAATTGACACGATAATTGTAGCAAAAGGCGGTGTTACTAAATATTAATTTTATTTTCATTTTTACTTTATAATTCATAATTATGTAAGTTAAGATTATCTTTTTAATGCATTTTAGTGTACAATTGTCCATTAAAAATCGTCATGTGTACAAACCTTAATACTGATTTTATTTCTATACAAACTAAAAAGAAACCACATTTTTCGAACTATGGTTCTAATAATATGATTATCCACTATAACAAGATTAATTGTCCATGTTCCCCTCGATTTCAATATAAACTTCTAGTCACACTTACCCGCCATTATAAGGATGATGTTGATCCGAACTGCTCGGCGTTTGATGCTCGAACACACTGCTGTCTGGCGCCGTCTCTGAGGCTGCCCTCATTTGCGCCCTATGGAATCTGACCTCATCTTCAACCTTTTCCCGTTGTTTTTTCGACATGCGCCCAAATTTAACGGCTTTAAACAAAACCAAGAATTTCATCAAAATTATAAATTCGGAGCGTTACAAAAATTGAATCAATATTAAAAGTATAATTTATTTATTTGGATAATGTAATTTGATAATATGTAGTCATGTTTAGATTGAAACATGACTATAGTGAAAAAGTATTTTTAAAAAAAGGTTTGAAAATTCTTTTATTACTTCATATTTTATTTGGCCCTTCACTTGGACTAACTTAAATCATATTGTGAGAGTATCTACAGTGCAAAATATGAATTCCAAATATAAATTTCAGGACTTTAAGAATTCTGCAAAATAATGCTCGGTTTAATTCTTTAATGCATTTTGTAGAAACAAACTTATACCATGCATGAATTTCTTATCACAACCTTGTAAATATCGATTTCATCTTACATTTGTTATACAAAGTTATACGGGCGACGTGAAAATTTTTTTCTGATTTCTAGCGCAGCTTTCAAATAAGATAAAGTATCTATGTATAATCAAATATTGCCAAACGCTTTTTTTCGATTATCTCTCTGTCTCTCTCTCCCCCTCCTCTCTCTCATTTTTTCTTCGTTTTTACAAACTGATTATTGTCAATTACGGACAATTACAGATCAGGAGCGATTATCGACGTGACGATTCGTTGCAAGACGATGAAATCTAACGGGTGTTCCGCGGATCGATCAAGATCAAGTCGCACGCGACTCCTCCCACCGGTCGATCCCTTCCTCGCCACGAAGAAGGCTCGGCGAGGAACGCGGAAGAGCTTTGCCGCGTTCTCCTCGTCTTCTTCAGCGACGCTATCGTCTGGTCGCGACGCACCCACCCGATGACGTCACACGCACGAACTATAGCTTGAACAAACGCATGTATTCTGTCCCGAAAGCGTAACACATTATTCAGAGTATCTATAACTTCATGCACATATTTTTATATGTTTTTGGTCTGAAGTCGATTTTTCCTTAATAAAAGTTATTAAGCCAATTTTTTTTCAGAAGTAATCGAAAATTAAGTGTTATTCTTCTTTAATTAATTACAAGGGAATTTAGATGATTTTTTGATAGAATACTTCATTATCAGAATATTTAATCCTCCACCGGCAATGTGAAAGTTTCAACCTTGATTTTCAGATGTTGAGGCCCACATCAGATTTGTTTATTGTTCCGGACTATATACAAAATATTTACGTATTTATTGATGAAATTAGCATCAAAACTATAAAAATGAGAAAATTTTTAATTTGCTGAAAATACGCGGCCTGCAATATAGGTCGTTGAGTGTACACGCACGACTTCTATATGTCATTGGATGAAAACAAACAACTACACACAGGCATACACACAACATTGCCAAGTTTTTTAGGATGGGATACTAAACTCTACCATCTATCTATTCTCTTAGAACTTACAATTAAAAAATCAACTGTCCCACATCAAAAGTCCCACATCGCCAGTGAAGAGGATTCAATATAAAAGGTTATTAAAATAAAAAGTATTAAAAATAATAATACCCTTATATATATATATATATATTTAAAAACATTAGTTTGTATTGATGGAAAAATTCCTGTGTGGAATAAATTTATATGACACTATTGTATCTAGTCATCGGGAACTGTATTGTGTTTCATGTATCATCCCTAATATATTCTGAGAGCAATTTTAATCTCAATTTTCAAGGATTGACATTTTTCAATAGTATAATTTATAGTAAACTGACATTTTACATTCGCGCGCATTTAGTGTTGCAAAAATACTACTTTGAAGAATTGATTACTTTTTGATTGCTTTGTAGACATTTAGTTTTTGAGTTTGAAATTAAATTTAAAATTGCGCGCGGGTGGAACACAAAGTCACAATTTTAATTAACAACAAAAAATCCTCCATATTCTTTTTTGCTTAGCTTTGACAAATACAAAGATTAAATTTTATATAAATTAAAAAAAATACAGGGTAAAATTAATCTTAACAGACAAATATTTCGGAAACATTCAATTTTTCCAAAAAACATGCTAAATAAAAGTTGCATGTTATACCGTCATCATTGTATGCTCTCTCTATAACATACTTTTATTTGGAATGTTTACTTGGTAAAATTTCATATTTTCGAAATATTTGTCAATTAAAACAAAATAAATCATTCTGTATATGAATATATCATTTAAAAATAAAATTTTTTAGTGTATAATTTTTTAATTAGAAAATTTTCGTATTATAAGCTCATATTATAAGCCCGTTTTTACTATTAAAGTTTATATTATACTTTCAATAATGAATAGGTCATAATTTATTTTACTTAGAAAATTTTCTTTTATACTATTTTTCATTGCACATTAATTCGACAAAACATGTTTCTTATTATCTGATTAAAAAAAGTTATTATAGTTTGAATTAAGAAAAACGTTGATTAATCAAAAGCAAAGCAATCGTTTAGATTTTTCCTCAGATATTCTAATCGGATTAAAAAGATTTGTCGAACACTGTTTGCGGTAGCAATGTATTGTTGATTTAGTGGTATCCTGTCACTACACGCGTATAGTCACGCGCGTAAGTCTCATGAGGGTGGTCGAGGGCTCGAATGACAATAGGAGGCGCGGGGTTGATAAGGGGGATAGCGATGTCAGCGGCTAACCGAATGGCTATCATGTGGAGGTACGGCGAGGAGAAGAGAGAGGAAGCGGAGGGTGATCGACCGAATGCGGATAAAGTATATGGACGAGAGAACGAGACGGAAAGAAAAGGAAGGAGATAGAGACAGAGATGGCAACAGGAAGAGTATGCACTAACCGGTAGCTTACGATGCACTTTCTGGCATTCTGTGTACACGCGCGCGCGCGCGCGCGCGTACGCACGCTCACATGTCGAGTAGAAACGATGTATTTGCAGCTTATCGCGCCGGAGAGTAAATAAAGCGATACTGAATCTGAAATACACGCCGAGACGGTTCCCGTTACTGAATCCTACTTTAATCTTTTCGAGTCCGAGTTCTCATTTTGTTAAAAGAAATCTCTATGTCACGAAGTGCTTTTCAGCATCGTGGTAATTGAAACTAATATAATTTAAGTAAATTTCGCGTGCATCTGAATACAATACGTCGTGATAATGAAAGCAATAAAACATACATCTAGTAAATATAATATGTTTGAATTAATGCAATTCATTAAATGTAACTAATTAAATCGTAACTTAATTAATAATTTCATTTATACGTAATTATCATCAAAATATATTTTTCGCATATGTGTTATTATTATTTAAATAATAAATTTTAAATGCACGCGCCCGTACATAATACCTAATATAAGTAAAAATTAAAATCAAAAATTCTAATTTATATCCTTAAATTATTTCAAAATGCAAAAGAAATTAGTGATAGATTTAATCTCAAACATTAATTTATTTTAAACATTGAAAGCATTGTAAAATATGTATTACTATAATGAATAACATTTTTACTTTGAATTCAATACACATACATTATTTCTTCGCATGAAAAATGTTATTAAATTTAATTAATTGTCAACAAATATGCAACTGTTATAGATTTTATGTTGAAATTAAGCGTGTAATTCCATTATTGTAATTAGCATTCTTATCGGTAATACATGACTTTTTAATTATACATATAAAAGTTATATTTTTTATCGATTTTAGACTATTCATTGTATCTTCTATGGCAAATAATTTTAATGAACCAGGCTTGAATGTGAATCGCACGACGTTATTTGTCCGTAGTCAGATAAAAAACCGCGTTTGATAATTGGCCATCGAAAAGCAGGAAGTTGTGGTTGTGCCCGAATATCGCGGCTGAATATCATCCGATCCATGTGAAATGGAAAGACATTCCATGTTGTTGATTTGACATTGCGCAGTTATTCATTATAAAGGCAAATAGTATAATTCATAATTAAGTTAGAGTGATTGGAACATATAATATAAAGTATTAATAATATATTATAATTATAATATGTATGTTATATTATATCTAACCTATATAAATAAAAAAATTTCTTGAGAAAATTTACTTTAAATGAAGTTAAGATTTTTAAAAATAATTAAGAGTTTACTTAAAAATTTTTGAGGTAATTTAAAGTGTGTAAAATATTAGTCTAAAGTAATCTAAGAACTTTAAAGTATTTCAGTGCTGACTTAAAAATAATCTTAGAAAAACTGAGTTTTATTATTTTCATCGCATTTCTAGGATTTTTAAAGTGCTCATAAGTTTGAAAGTAATGCTAAGTCGACATAAAGTTCATTCGCGAATAGTACGCGACAGCGCCACTAGATGGATGTGACGGTGCTGCACTTTCTCGTAAATAAGATTCATACAGTATGGAATAAAAGGCAGCGTTGAGATTTTTCATTTATGATCTTACGAAATAATTTTTTTGATGGCAAGCTACCTTATAAATAAACAGGATCTTGAAACTTAAACAAACTTATAATTTTACAATTATTATTTTAAAGAAAATCTTTAAAATTGTTGATATTTATTTTTAATAATTTTTAAGTATTTTAGTTTAATAAAATTTAATTTAATAAAGTTTTAAGATTACACTATGAACATAAAGTTTAAAATTTACCTTTCATATTTCTTAGGTTTTCTCTAAAGATGTTTTAAGTTTTCTAATGTAAATTTTTCCAAGGAATATAACAAATTTAAAAAATATATAATTTTCAAGTAAACACTTTATCAACTTTTTAAATAGTACATTAAAAAACAATTCAGGAATAAAAAAGAATATAAAAAATATATAATTTTTTACGTAAATAAATATCGTACATAAAAATTCTAAATTAAAAATATACAAATTATTTCAATTATCTTAATTAATAAATTAATTTTTTAAAGATTTATTTTAATTTTCTAAAAAAACGAATATAAGATTTTTAATTATCAAAATATCATTGAAATTTATAATTAAAATTCAATTAGCTCTTATGTATATTATTACAATAAAAATAGCCGGTGCATATAAAATTTATGCTGTATCTCTACGAGTCACAGATCGGGTTTTATTCATCGAACGATGTAGAGAAGTTCAGCGACGTGAGATCGAAAAACGAAATAAATTTGCTTGATTAGTGATACTATACATTTTGTTTCACAATATGTCGAAAGAGAAATAACAATGTATCAAAACAGATGAGAAAAAATGCTTTCAAAGGTATCTAAAAATAAATATTTCCTGCAAAAATTTTTAAGTATAAAATTTTGTTAATTACATTATTAAAAAATTAAATTAATGTTACCTATATTTATTGTGCGGAGATACGCTCCATAATTAATTATAGTATTATGCCCGTGTTTTGCCGACGCCCGTGGTGTAACGAAGAACACGCGTTGCCGATACAATTAGGCATTCGTCTGTCTGACAACAAGATTGTCAGATTTGGGTGTAAGTTGTCGACGCGTTCGGACGTATCTCTTGATTGCTCCATCTAACATCTTTCGCGGTGTTCTGTTCTGTATTCTTCATTAATAAACGTTTCTTGTTCTTCTTCTTAACATTCATGTTGTTCATTTCGGCGGTTCGGAAGTGCGTGTGCGCATCCGCGACCTCGTAAATCGGCCCCGCGGGCGTAACAATAGAATAACATTATTTTATTAATTACTCTTTGAAGCTTAATTTCAAATTCTAAACATTTTGAAGAATATGTAAAATAATTAGGATAATTTCTGTCAATCAATTAACATCTATAATACAATGAGAAATAAAATCCAGCTTTTGATGTATGTATCTTTTAGAATACTGTATGTATCTGTCGCGATAATCGCACAACATGTTGTGTATTATTATATTCGTGTATATTGATAAGAATCCGGTTCATCGTCTCCTCAACATGTCGCGTGTATAATCAATGTATCTTGAATCTCTCCATGTGAACATTTATTCACTTGATACATCATTATAACACAATGAATAATGTTATTTTGTTCATCAACTTAAGTCGGTTATTATAAAATTTTAGTTTATCTATTGCTTGCTATTATCATAAAAAGAAGAATAAACTAAATGTATAAAATTATATAATATAATTATATGTTATTTTTAAGATATTCAATAGTTAGCCTTGAATTTGTTTGCCTTAGAATTTTCTATGCAATTCTTGAAATAAATTCAATCCACCTGCGATTATATTCTGATACCATCTGGTATTATTTTGATACCATCCGGATCTATTAACCTAATCTTATCGTAAAAGGCAGAGCTTAGTACTTAAAATTTATTTAATATTAAATAACTAACTTTATAGTAAGAAACTGACAAGGAACATCTTGTCATATTTTGAATAAAGACTCAATTAGAAGTAACTTATAATTGTCTTTAAAATAAATCGTTCATATAATTTTTAATTTCATGCTAATTTTAATTTTAATTTGTTTTAAGTATATTCTTCTTCAATGATTATTTATTGTAAAAAATGGCAATTTTTAGTTATAAAGAATTTAGATAATTTTATATAAATAAAAAAAATTAACTGTTCTTTCTGCACAGAATATATAATTAATATAAAATTCTACTTCTGAGCAAAAATAAAATAATAAAATTATCATACAATTTTATTATATATGTATATGTAAAAATGCATAGAGAAAAAAGTGATATTATATGATCCTTATATTTGTCATAGTGTTGTTTAATCGATTCTAGACTCAAAGATATGAAATATTTATTACCTAGAACATTATTTATAGAAATGTGGCAACATTGCATAATAGCTCGAAGAGGAATGGGAGTGGAAATGTGACCTTCTACAAAAATAGATTTAAAAAATTGGTTTTGGTTTAAAAAAACGCAGTATTTACAAAATTAACAATAAAGTAAAATATTGTAGAATGTATGCAAATGTATATACGTACACGTAACTTCTTTCGCATTTAGGCTGCTATAGTACATATATATATATATATATATATAACATAAATTATAGATTTACAGTAAAACTATAACCAATTTATCAAATAATTATTTTGATATGAAAATCTCGAAAAAGGGAGAGGTCAGCAATTAACATGCTTAGGAGGCCACATTAGCTAAATGTCATGCTAGCGTTTAACTTTGTATAACTCGAAATTTACATATACAGCTAAAGTTAAATAACAAACAACACACTTACATATACATATATTCGTGTAATAATACGTTCGAGTTTAAGAAGAATGAGAAACAATGTGTAATTAAATGCTAAAGTATACTTAAAAAATATTTCTAAATGCATGAAAAATGCATTATAATAAATGCTGGTTATTGTGTATTGACATATTATAGCATTAGCATTAGCTCCATGGTGTAATGGCGAGCTATTGAACAAATAACTCCATAAATAATCACTAGAATTTGCCACCTAATAGCGGAGATATTAAGAGCGGCCATTATACCTACACTAGCCATAATACTACGTACTCCTCTAATTATAATTATATGAAAATAGTAAAATACTGTAATTATCATGAGTTATGCCATTCGCTCTTATCGGTATCTATTTAAATTTTAAACGAAGCTCTTTGGTGACATAAAAGAATCAACAATATGAGAGATTTCATTTGGATCTAGGACTAACATCTCGATCATTATGTTTTCGACCAGCTTTATCCCGATAGGTTTTATCCGTTCACCCACGAGGTATCTTCCGTCTCTCGTTTCGTCTTGACGGCCTTGTCTATTAATATCGCAACCGTCTTCGAGAATGGGCTTCGGACAGCGGCGGTTTAACGCACCGAAGACAGTTCGTGACTCGCCCCGATAAAGTGCAACGATGACTCGTCGTAGGAGGAGGAGAGACGGATTCTGATAAGGGGTCGTGCACCCCGAGTTGGCACGCGTAACGTCTTGCTGCAATCGGTACGCATATAGTTGCCTTCGTCAATCGCTGACGTTTCTTCATTTTTCGTGCGAAACAATCGATTTCGCATCATGCATGGTACGTTACGCAATTCACTAAGAATTCATAGCTTCCTTATATACTCATTATTTAATTTGTCTATAATTTAAAGGCTAGAAGATAATACATTATTATTTAATTTTTAAACTAATTATAATTAGTTGTTCTGTTTTTCGAAATTTTTGAAAGAATTTAAGAGTTACGTTCTGATCGTTCCTTATTTCTTGAATAAATAATATTTTTGTATCAAACAAAAAATAATTATGTCAGATGAATGCATTTTAAGGATTCTGCATTTTTCTGCGTTGTATCATATTCGTTTATACTGCATTATTATCTACATCGAGTAAATATCTGTTCAAGCATGTCGCAACATCCCCGTGTTATAGTTCTTCAAACAAAGAAGCTTTTAAAGAATTCGTATGACGCGCTGAGTTATCCGCTATTTCCTGCTGATCTCGTAGAACTATATCGTAGAACTATGCGAAACTTGTTTAGATAGACCACAAGAGTGTGAAAAGATATCGTGTATTCGATGTACATACTATTTAAAAACTACTATTTTTTAATTTAATTAAGTTCCTTGGCTATCAAATTATAACGATTTTCATCAGTTTTAACAAGTATATAAAAATTATTAAATTATTTTGGCACATACTTTAACATCTCCAAAAACTGTTTGTATTAGTAAAGTTGTGTATTTGAAAAAAAAAAGTAAAGAATAGAGACCATTATCTCTAGCCAAGTGCACTTAGTATTTTAAAGGGAAGAAATGCGCAGGAACAAATGACTCAATCGTGCATACTAAAGGTTTACACAACCCACACACGCATATATATAAATTCTTTTATAAACGAAGAGATTCATAATCTTGCCATATATGTGTCTAACCATGCCATGGCACTCATGGTGCAAAAGTAATTCTTCCTGTATAAAATTTGAAAATGACATAATGTTAAATGTGAATCGTATACTTTTCTAACACGAGAATAATGTGCGAGAAGATATAAAGCTTTACAACTACCCATTTCGAGAATCCCACCGAGTGGCAAGAACGATTCGTCTCTCTGAAAGAAGGTGACGAAAGGTTGGAGCAGTTGAAAGTACTCACCATCTCTTGACATGCCGAGGCGTAGGCACTTTTGCAACCGACAGTACTGGCACCGGTTTCTGTTTACACGGTCGACCACACAATTCTTGTTCCGCGGACATTGATAGTTGACGACCGACGACTGCGACCGCCTGAAGAAGCCCTTGCAGCCCTCGCAGGTGATCACACCGTAATGTACGCCGCTGCTCTTGTCCCCGCATACCTTGCATGGGATTATCTCGATCTGGGCTGTAACCATAAAAGAAACGAGCAATTCAATTATGAGCTCAAATCAAAATGTCTTGCAAAATTTTCCCTTGCTTCATAACTCTTTTCATTTCATAGATAATACTTCATCAAACTACAAGGTTCATTCATACACATCTAGCAAAGTACTAACGGATTTTCTTTTTTCTGCTATCTTTATTATAATTCATTTCAAATTTATTCGCTTCGAAGATTTCCATTAAAAAATTTAATTCTCTATATAACAACGTATTCTGATTTATTCATCAAGAATATATTATAAAGCATTCTTTCCGTACTCATAAAATAAAAAATAAACTTATAAGTAATATAACAGAATTCCTTAAATTATATATGTAGTTCTAAAATTCAAATCAATGTATAATCGCAATAAAAATATATTAATTTTAAGCCGCGCATATAATCGTTTTATTCTTTATTCTTTATTAAAGTGTTGTATCCATTGTATTAATAGTGAATCGAGTTGGAAGTAATCGAAATTATTTTAAGAAGTTTTAATATATTTACAATCCAATTGTAAATATATCACCTAGTTCGTTTTTTTAATGGCTCTACCTCGTATCGAATTGGCCTGCAGTCTACGATCGTCGAGGATCGCGCTGCCAGCATCGGAGGGAGGCTGCGCGGATCTCTCTCTCGATCTCGATCTTTCCGTCGGCTGAGGACTCGTACTGTCCGCACCCCACGTAGGCCCGCCAAATCCTGACAGACTTCCCTCCATTTACAGATATTTCTTGCTGGTTTCATTTACGATCTATCGTGGGGACAATACCGGCTCGATTTTGAAGATCCACGCGTATGATTACGATCGAAATCAGTCGTCCGTGAAATGGACGTCCTTAATTAGTCTTTAATTGAGTCTTTGTCTTGAATACACACCATTCATTTTCACAATATACTTTATGTGGAGTATTACATAAAAATACATAGCCACTCTTAAAATGCGTTCGTTGAATTGTTCTTTAATCAAGTAATAATATTTAAAAAATTAATACAAAACGATGTAAAATATTTTGAACACTAAATTTATTATTATTGGATATTTTGATTTTGAATCGTATTCAAAATCAAAACTAGCGTAAATTATTTTCTTACATACTTTAAAGTAAGAACGGTACTACGAAAGAAATAATTGAAGAAATTTTAAATTAGAAGAACTTAACGAAAACTTATTAAATTCTGTTTTGCCAAAAACTGAGTTGTTTGTTAAACAAGTTAACGTGTCTCAAAATCTCGTGTTTTTATCTGCTAGGGTTAGATCAAATTCCTCTTTTCTTATCGACACTGACAAAGATAATGGCATTCAAATATACACATATTGAGCAATCGCAATTTAATTCGGATTCCAGTAAGCACTGGTATAAACTGTATGACGTATATCTATTAAATTCACAGACTAAAGATCATTTTTTAGAGTTAGTTAATTATTGAAAATTGTAATTTCGTTAAGTTTTGGTCTCAATTCGTTAAAGAATGTACTCGTAGATTTTGTTACTCTATATTATTAATAAAAAAACGTACTGAGGCATTGAAACAAAGAGATGTAGAAGAACTTTTCACTCGCGTAATTACAGAATTATTCTTTCAACTTTCCGAAAAAATGAATCGGTGATTTTTCAAAAAGTTGTACAAAAAAATTTGAAAACTCTCAACGGCAGGGCTTGTTAGCGGGCCAGAAAAAATTCAGTGCGACGAAAAACAGTCTCGTCTGTTTCGTAAAGCGGGGAAAAAGGGTGGGCGGATTGTCGTGATTATTCGCACGTGCGCGTGTGCGTGCACGGAAACGAGGATTCGGTGCGCGGCCGGTCCCCAGTCTGGATATATATCGCCCGAATACGCTTCTCCCGTCCGGCAACTCTAGCGCCACGAGCAGAACGTCGAGGCGCTTGCACCATACATACGCGGCCGAACATTACATAACCGAGAACGATGAACCCAGAGTACAGTCACCCGGCACGCTCGCATCTTCGACGTGCGTCATGCGGAGAGCGCAGCGTGCAACGGCAACGGTGGACAGGCATTATACCCGGAACTCCCGAAATCGAAATAGTCGCCTTCCTCTTACGCCACGTCGATGTATTGTTGTAGTTCACAATGTAGTTCTTTGTTATTGGTATATGAAAAGTCACCGGTTGTACAATACAGCTAAAATGAAATATGAGAATAATTTTAATATTTATTACGTCTGCACAAAATAAAGTGTATTCTTATTAAAATGATTGTTATAAAATAATTATCCGTGATTTTTCTAAAAGAATGTTTTATATTGTCTTTCGAATTATTTTGTATCATTATTTTGCTTCATTATTTTTGGTTTGCTTCGTTAACTTCTTTCACAGTGACTAAAATAGCTTGTGTCGGAAAATGTTTTCTCTCACTTTGTATGAGAGTTTTTGAGCATTTTTGTTTGATTTATCTTTTGTTGGAGCAATTTCGATGTAGCGTTTTTTTTTTCTATAGAGAATAATATCTCACATCAAATTTGTTATAATATAGATGTGCAATAATCACAAAGTACGTGGTGTGTTTCACAACCCTTTCTTCTGATTTATATATATAGATTATTCCTATTAATATTTAATACAACGTAATCAAGCAAAAATAATGTACGTACATACACATGTATATATAAAATATATAGTATAATATTGTCCATATCGTTGCCATTATACATATCGTTAACCTATTTTTTTATTTTAATGTTTCTCATTACTATAATTACTTCGTTTTGCTCATAATAAGCTTTAGTCAAACCGAGATAAAAGGAGGCAATAGTGCCTCGTATAAAGTCTTTTTTGTAAGTTAAGTTATATATCCATGGAAATTTTTCCATGGAAATTGTTGCAATATAACTTTACTGAAATAAGCAGACGTTTTAGCAAACAGACTGGAACATATTTTTCAAGTAACATTTTGAACAAATTACGGCAATCAATCTAAGGAGAGGGAAACAAAAAAAAAAGCTCGACGATAAATCTTCTTTAAGAGAAGTGAGAAATTTAGAAGTAAGAATTTGTGCGTTTTACTCCACATTGATGAACGTAATATAAAGTACAAACGGCTACAAGTGCCATAGAATTATGCGCATAGGATTCGTAAATATTATTAAATATCTACAACTTCCCATCGTGAGGTGAAATCCCATCTTATTTTCTTCAAGTTCTTATCCGCACACATAATCTGAACGAACAATTTTGTCCACCGTGTAGTCGCGCGACTACACGAATAGTGCGCAAATCGCGAATCGCGCGCAAGCGCGACAGAAAAGTATATGGGATCGCGCGAACACGCGCTCTTCTTCGCGATTTTCCACCTGGAGACTTTCCAGCCGCGCAATTCGATCGCACTACGCGTTTTCGTTGCATACGTTTTCCACACACGTACACACGGGACAGACGATACACCACTCGCGCAAATCCACGGGACGATTTTCGCGCGACGAGCAGAAACGGGAGACGATGCTCGCGTTGATGGAAAGCGAGGAAAGACGGTCTTCGCGAATTGATTCACGTCAATAAGACGATTCACTCAGACTGACGCGGTGGACTTCCGTTCAACGCTCGCGTGCTCCAAACGAGGGGACATCGAGGAAATCTTTCCGGAGGTTGTTTCGAAGAAACTGGTGCAATGGTAAAGAACGAAGCAGGATGAAAAGGGAGAAAGCGACGGAGGAACGTGAGGGAAGGTCTGCGTAATGTTAATACTACGCGTCGCGCAGTTGGCGTGGGAGCACTCGCGGCTATACTCTTCAGATTTCTTTGGTTGTGATCGAGAATTTCGGGAGGCATCCGGAGCGTATATGACCGCGAGCGAAGAACGAGTATACACGCGGTGCGACTGCGTTCTCTCTCTCTCCCCCCCCCTCTCTTACTCTCTCATTCCTTCATACCTCTCTCTCTCTCTCTCTCTCTCTCTCTCTCTCCTCTCCCCTTTCTCTCTCTCTCTCATTTCTCTCTCTCTCTCTCTCTCTCTCTCTCTCTCTCTCACGAGGAGAACACCGACCTCATCGCTTGCGCGCGCGGCCGGAAAAACTCGCGGAAAGTTCACGACTGGCGGTACGAATATTTTGGGGATTTTGACGAGCCAAGGCGGCGGCAACGTGTCAGACGAAGAAGAAGAAGAAGAGAGAGAGAGAGAGAGAGAGAGTGCGTGTACGCCCGCGCGCGCTTCACAAATAAGAGAAAGACGGAGAAAACGTCAGTGAGAGAAACGGAGATAAAATGAGAGGCAAAGGAAGGAGTGAAAGGAGACAACGAGAGAAAGAGGGAGAGCGAGACGGAACGAGGTGTTTTTCGAGGACCGGCGTTAGCGGGCTGGCATCTCACAATATGTCAGAACTCCCCGCGCCCCCCTTCATCGCGCGACGATGCGGCGGGTCACTGAACTGCGCGCCTCCGCTGATGATGGCCGAGTGCCTCACCCTTTGCTCCCTCCACCCCCCTTACCGCACCGACAGCGCCACGGCCCCCACCGCCCCCGCGCGTGCCGGAGATTCGCGAGTGTAGGCGAACGTTGCCGGCGACGGCCGACCGTCGTCGGAAACGACCGAGAGCCGCGCCGGCTGGATTACGAGCGCATAGCGCGCGCTTTCCGATCTCGACTCGTGCGACGCGTTTGCTTTATTAGTGCGCCTTGTTAAGGTCACTGGCGTGCTACCTAAATGCATGCGCGTATCGTGTTTCCTACATAGGAAGCGCGGCTCGCGTAATTTGGGGATTTCATGGCGGGGATAGAATTCCCGGTTTTCTTTTTTTTTTTGTTTTCAGAGAAAAATTTGCTAATAAAAGTAGATGGAAAGACAACAATAATTTTTTTTTTAAGTTTTCTAAATCAATTTTTTCTTAAGAATGCGTTACATATTTCTTAACAAGATGGAAAAACTATGAAAACATTACAGATTTTTCTATATTGTATTTGTGAAAATAATATAAAAAGTTAGTGACGATTTAGAACTTAAAAAAATTATTTCAATAAATAACATGTTTTTAAAAAAATCATTAAGATAAAATGGGAAAACTTTTACATATAAGTTATAAAATGGTATTGTTAAATATAAGTATTGCCTTTTTATTAAATGTTTACGTATATAACATTCATTTTTATACGAGAAGTATAAAAAATTTTCAATGTCAGTCACTTTTTACGGAGACTATACATTTGTAATGACAATTGAAACGATACAAATGTAGAATTTCTTAAACAATTAAATTGTTGATTAAAAATTAATTTAAAAAGTTGATGCTTATATATTAATTTATTTTATTTCATTTGATGAAATAAAACCAAGCGTATTTCATTTTATTTCAATATAATTTTAATTTAAAGTTTACTTATTGGAGAATCTTGAAACCTAGCAAGTTGTGAACCATGATAGAGTTAATAAAAATTCCGGGAAGGAAATACTTAAAATAACTACTTGTATGTGAATAAGTATTTAATAATTTATTAATTTTTAAGTTTGGTTAACTCATACATTTATATATTAGCAAACGATAAATATTACAAATTTAATTGTTTTAAAGAATATTTCATAATTTTTTTGGGTCATGTCCTATATCAGCTGATTTTTTTCATTGCCATTATTCTTGTGTCTCTGTAAAATGGTAGATGCAAAGAAAGACTTTTTTATCTTTCTTTAGAATATCGATTTTATCTCTAAAAATTTCTCTCATATATTATACGCTTTCTCCGTTGATCATTATCCGATCTCATCCCTTCGTCCCTTTCCGCTTATACGTTCATATCACAGTCGTCCCTTTTCGAAACTTCGTCCTTGTACGTGTCCTCTCTCTCTCTCTCTCTCCCCTCAATTTTTCCCTCATATTTTCTGTATATCTCTCCTTCTTTCTCTCTCCCTCCCCTTGTGTTCTTGCTTGAACACGCACCGGTTTTATCCATCTCCCTAACGTGCGCGCGCGCGCGCGCGCGCGCCGTTCTTTCCACGCCATTTTACTCCTTCCTTCTCTCTTCATTCCCTCACTGTTTTTCCTCCCCTCCTTCGTTGTTCCTCATTGTCCTCGCTCGCCACTCTGCCCCTCCCTTCTCGTATACTCACCGCTCACTCGGAGCGATTTCCTCCGCCTATCCCCCTCGCCCGCGCCGTGTCCCTTTCGCTCCTTCGCTCATTTATTGCATAACCGTGCACGAGGTTGCCAACCTGCGCCGCGTAATACTCTATAAATACGTTTCGCAAATAAATATTCGCACGACGACGATATGCATGCACGCAAGTCGACGAATGCAAGGCGTCGTCGTTGTCGTCGTCGTCGTCATCGTCGTCGTCGCCCGTCGTTGTTATTGTCATCGTCGTCGTTGTCGTCAGTCTGCCTTTTCCGCCGTGGAATTCAACATGTGAGATTAGCGATACCGCGAATGGAGTAGATAAGCTGATTTTTGATAACAAAACGCGCGCCAGTGGCTGCGCATACTCTGATCCTTATGTTTACGCTGATTATTTAAACGGGCGAGGCATGTGAGAGAGAGAGAGAGAGAGAGAGAGAGAGAGAGAGAGAGAGAGACTCAGTGATTATTGTTGCATTTGTTGTTTGATATTCATCAAGTATAAACCGTGGAATTCCGATCATACTATTTATAGTATCATGAATTTTTGATACAGATATAGATTAATTTGGCTCAATTTCTCTCTCTCTCTCTCTCATTAATTTAAATTGAGAGAGAGAGAGAGAAACAGAGTATCAATTTTTGATATTATAAATCCTTGATATCAAGATTTTTACGTTATTGATCCTAATAGATAACATAAATTGCTAACAGTACGAACTTTTTATCACTAAGGGTCAATTTCATCTTCGGATAACTTATGTGATAATTTATCTAATGGATAAACAAAAAAGTAAAAGAGTTAGAGAATAATAAAGAAAGAGAGTAGAGAGTGAGGGTTCAAGTTTATCAAAATGTGGAACGCAGCCTATATAGGATATTTTAATATAAATCTGTTTAATATCATAAGTCCTAAATATCATCGAAAGAGATCGTTATTTTTTTTAGATCTTTATTATTATGAATGTTTCCACGTTTGTGAATAATTCAATTTAATTACAATTTTTTATTAAATCTTAGAAGAAAAAATTGATATTCTGTAACCATATTAACCGAAATTTTATCGATAAATTGCATACGGTTAATTATCGAAACGAAATAGTTAATACAATTAACAGTATTCGTACGTTCCTGCACACTTAATTTATATACTCATTGAGTGATATATCTTGCAAAGATATAAATATTTTTCAGACTCAGCTGCGTAACTACTCGAACGTAATGCAGATACGCCTGAGTGCAAAGGGTTAACGTTGCCGCTCGCTCACTCGCATTCACGCGACGCTCAGGTTGACGTCATTTCTGACCGGTCCCGAGACGACGAACTTTAAGACAGGCGTTTCCGAGCGGGATAATAAACGCCGAACGCGTAATTCGTGCCAAGTCCGTTCGTATTGCTCTAACCACGATATAGCAAGCAATACGCTCGTGCGTGTGCCGAGCGTCATCTCGGAAAGCTCGCGAGGTTCAACGACTCTCGGTCTATTATCCGTCGTATGAGCGACGCGCATTGTTTGGCGAACGATTGTAGGCGATATGCCGAGATTTTGACGACGCAGATCATGATGACTAAACGGTTACTCTTGTTAACCCATTTCACCAATGAAGTACATAAGCAGAAGAGAAATGTAAAGCAGCAGAAATTTATCGTACATCAAGATGTGATCCTTTAGTTTTCTTTACGAAAGTATATTGTATTTACTATATTACATACTTTATACATATATTATTTCAGTTACAAGATATATTAATTTGATTTTATGGAAAAATATAAGATGTGATGGGGTTTTCCTTTTCGGTATAATATTAAAATATATTGTGAATAAAAATAGATATCGTTTTTTAAATTAATAATTAATTAATTATATGTAAAGATTCTTCTCTGTCTTGATATCCCTTTCTGGATATTATATTATTTTTAATAAAAAATAATAGTAATAAGATCAAATAATTAATAAAATCTCTAATATTTTAAGAAAGTCTAATTTTAATTTGAATAAAATTCCAAATACTTTGTGTGTATCAGCTTGCGTTGTAATTATTTTCATTTAATTGTTTTATCTAATCTCCTGCCCAAGTGTTGACACTATATGTTTAAAAAACGTTTAGTCAAAACGGTTTTTGTGCTATGTACAAACGTTAAATAGACGTTATTAATATTAAATATACGTTCATTAAACCGTCAAAAAATATTAACAAGAACGGCGTTTTAAACTAGTAAAAAAAATACTTAATGAACTACTTTTGTAATGTTTATTAAATGTTTAAAAAACGTATCAAACTTTAAACGTTTATTTTTAAACGTATCAACTTTAAACGTTTATTTTTATAGCCCTATTACATGATTTCGAACGTTTATCAAATGTATTTTGAACGTAACTGTGAGCTTGAGTGGCATTAATAAGATTTAATTACCAATTACGGATGAAAATTTGGGATTATCGAAATTTGAACTAGTGTAGTCCAAATAAGGTATTATTTTGTTAAAGTTTAAAAGCAATACGAACTTGATATATGATTGTTGGACATAAATAAAAGTTTTAAACTGTTAAATATGATTAAATCTTAATTAAAAAATTTAATATTTGGCAATTATCAGAGCGAATCGCAACATTTATATCAGTATTAACCATGGAATACGATATCAATATTACAAAATGATTACCATAACATGATAGTAATATGAGTGGATTATTAATACCATTTATTCTCGTTCAATTAGAAAAAAAGCATTTTCTCCTGAATAGATACAGATTTCGAACGCTTATCGATAACGTTTGTGATGTCGATGCAAACTCGATGCCAGGTGATAATACTGTTTTTCTGTCGAGCGACATGTATATATCGTGTGACGAGAATATAATTGTCCTGCTTCTCCATATCAAACTCTGAGTTTAATTTACAACAAACGACGAACAAAAATTGATATATTAACGATATAGCGTTACACAAAGTATGATTTCTTGTACACACTTCTTATGCCTTTCTTATTCAAGTTAGTTTTATATTAATATCATGCCCACCTCGAATTTATCTTTAATTCAAGATTACGAATATAATTATAATTGTGACTGTACGTAAAATATAATTTATTTTTTATTAATTTGTAACTTATATTATTATAATGTTAGATTTTTTTTTAGAGAAATTAACGTAATTAGAAATCTAGGATAAATTTTTTAACATTTTCTTATTACATTTTGCTATTTCTCTTCTCACTTTTGTTTTCTTTCCTTGTCAGTGTTTTTTTTTTATATTTTGTGTAACTATAATCTTTGCTTAGATCTTTTATATCTGTTTATACAAGTATCGAAAAATACGCCTTGCATTTTTGCTTTTATGAAGTTAACAATGCTCGAATTCTGTATCAAATTGATATATATATGTATGTTCTTAAGGGACCATCATGTATCATAAATAACTGTATTTTCTGTCGCGTGCTGTGACTTACCTTACCGTACCGATTGCTTTGCGCTCTGACCTACATTTGGGTCGAGATTCACGTTCGCTACGACCATCTACTGGCTCCATGAATGCACTCTAGGAACTGAATATCGCACTACGGTGCGAGAAGTCAAGCACGACAATCGTTTTTAAGTTTCGTAAAAGCGGTACTCGAGTTTTAAGATTATATCATAAAGGCATACATTTGTGCATACAACTCTCTCTGACACATGTTATTTTATAGTATTATATATATATAGACTTTAAACACTTCAAATTTTGATAACATTATTAATGCAGTGAATTTAATCTGGATTCATAAAGATAAATAGTATTTATAACAATAAATTTTAAATATTCTATTTTACAGTATAACACATTTTATATCGCCTAGTATTAATTTTATTTTTGTACGAATCTTTCTAAATGCTATTGATCGTATCTATTTTTGAATTCTGTCAATATCATGTTCGCGTATTTCATATTATATTTTATTAAAAATTCGTCAAACCACAATTTAAAGGTTTTACCAAAAGTGATGAAAATTTGTTACTATAAATGGTCATATAATATTCGCAATAGAAAACGATTCTCACAAGAGAAACGTTAAAAACAACCGCTGAAAATTTTACTAAGTTTTAACATTTTTACATGTCTCAAAAAAGTCCACTGTACGTCTTTAAGTTAACATTTTATTTTTTATAGCGTACAATCAAATTATAATTTTACGTTTTATTGTTCGCGCGCTTTTAAAACATAAGAATTAAATTAAATTTTCACTGTCAAATAATAATTTTAAGATTTATTGTTTGTAAGTTTGTTCGACAAAAATTTAAACAGCAACGTAATATAAAATTAAAAGATACTCATGAAGTTATGACATATGCATATTTATCAAACAATAATTAAGTACTAACTTAATTATCATAATTAATTTACAAGTGGAAGTGATTGTTAAAACGAGGTCGCAGTTACAAATTTAATATAATAATCATCTTATTTCTGATACTTTCAAAAATACTTCCGATGAATTATTTAGTCATTGACGAAGCGAAACTGTTAAAAGTTAAGAGGTTGAACATCAAAAGTAATTGCTGTAATGGGGTCAATTTTAAATCCAATGATAACTGTTATATTCTTGGTATTCTTTAATAATTTACAAGATATTTTTTTTTTTCTGTTAGAGTAAATCTTCATAGTATCATAATAATTAATACTTAATTCCTAGTCAATTATAAAAAATTATCCTTAGAATATACATTGTCGTTTCTTCAATACCTATTATAAAATCATACATTGTTAAACATTAAAGGGTTAAATTTAAACCAATCCTTTGAGAAACATTTTGTTATTTTTATCTTTTAAATGTGTCAAATGTATTATTTTAATACAAAATTGTTAAAAAAAACAATTACATATAATCAATCATTTCTGTATATAGTTGAATTGCTTAGTTTCAAAGTAAATAGCGTTCATATTATATATACTTGGTAATAATAAGAAATTAATACATTACTTGAGTTAAATTGTTTAACTCCATTGTTTTGGTTGAATTAACGACATATTGAGCAAGAGCAGTACCGACCTGTAGGAATGATTAAAAACATCTCAAATTCGACATAATTCGACAATTGAATATTTTACTAATTTGACAATTGATATTTGAAATATTATGAATATAATAGCGTAAAATAAGGTAAAAGTCAAATGTCTTTTACATCTTTTTGATATCAATAAAACAGTATCAATAAAATATTAATTTTTTTAAATAAAAGCATTTCTTGTTATTACTCTCAGAAATTTATAAGAGCTGAAGTAACTGCACTATATTATTACAGAAAATAACGCAAATATGAAGAGTTAAAAAATGAAAATAAAGAGTTAATGTTATTCTAACAGTTCCGGCCAACGCCAAGAAGATCGTCAATGGCACGAGATGACTGGTTTCCAAAGAGTTATGCAACTCTCTCGACATTGCGCCACTTTGTAGAGATGCAACCGACAAGGTACGGACCGACGGGCCTTACACGTAGAACAACACAGCTGCTCTCTCGCGCTCTCTCGAGAAGGGATCTCGCTCGGCCGCGGACAAGAATGACCGTTACAGTTTCCTTAAGAGAGGCCCCCAGATGTGGTAATACTTGCGACACACCGATGGCCACCAGGTACATGCGGGCCAGAGCCGACCGATCGACACACGACCGCTGCCAAGATCGTCCGGCATCTGAAACGATTTTCGGATTTGGGCCGGGCGGGACGCGAATAGCTATGCTTCGCGTGGCATATAATGAACGTGCTTCTAAATGGCGCTTATGAACGGACGCAAGTTGCACGTCTATTTTCGCGCGTATTCGGTTTCCTGGTTTGAAAACTCTGCACGATCAATCTATTACATATTGCCGATAGAAGAGATATTTTGAGAATGTACATGTCACATTTCAAACCATTATCAAAAATATAAAAATTTCATAGGTTATTTTATTAAAAAAGTCTGAATACCTTTGTAAAATTTTTGAGCAAAATCTCTTATTGGTACAAAAGTTATTTAATTTTCGTTTGCCTTGACGCTTAACGTAAATGCGTTTTATTTAGTACTTATTTGTAAATTTGTTGAGAAAACAGCATTATGCATTAAATCGAATTTTTTATATATGTAGATAACATTTTATATTATAGGTAACAATTACTAATAAAATTCTAATTAAACTGTAATAAATATTCGTGCAAAAATTCATTTGTCTTCACTTACTCGTTTAAAAGTTATTTATTTGATGCGATATTAGCCAAATTATATTGTTGTATTTCTCTAGAGTTAAATATTTTTTTATTGATATTATAATATTAATTTTTTTTATTATTTTTAGATGATACAATACATGCATCCAAAAGTCCTTAAATATAATAATTAATCTTTGTGTTTAGAAGGTGAAAAAAATTTTTAAATTGTACGTCGATTTTTTAAAAACATTATCTGCTTGTGATCTTTATTTGTTTTGTTCTGGAATCACAAAATACTGATGGTTGCAGCAAAACATTATTGTTATTAAACGTCTAACAAAGTTTAAGGATTGTCGATAAAAGTATGAATAAAATTTCATGTAATCGTAAGTGATCGCATAGATCTTGTAGCATCTCGAAGCTCGGCGACGAGACGGCTGCGCTAGATCGTGTCATCATCTGCGGAACGTTGACCTTTACTTTTTGGCATTTCGCTCTCGCGTGTTAGGACTTCGATTATATTGGCCGCTCGTTCGTCGAAGCAACTCCAACGCGACAGAGACCTTAATTCCTCGTGGATTGTCGGTTACGTAAATTTGTGTTTATACAAATCCCGTATTTCGTTATTGGATTTATAAATACGATAGATATTTGAAATTTTCTATGTGAGACGAGGCAATTATTAAATGGACATGTCATGAGAGAGAGAGAGAGAGAGAGAGAGAAGACTATTATTTTATAAAGATACCTAAGATACGAAAGTAAAAATGAGCTTTATAAGGTAAAATAAAGACGTCATAGTAGAGTTGTAAATAGAACGATAAATTTAGATTGCTTTGTATAATAAATGTGAGCAAGTTATAATTTGCAAAGAGAGGTCGGACAGAAAAATTCTGATACTAACAAAAAAAAACACTCAAAATAAAAGAGAAGAAACAAAAAAGGTGAGACAAATCAAGCACGAATCCAATTTCAATACGAATTCACTATACTGTAGTGTCGTTTATGTCGTACTCATTGACGACTTGGTTCACGGTCTTAAACGATGGTTGCTTCGACGATGGTGCATATCGGTGCGATATAGTCTTCCATTATCCACTTCGTGCAACGAGGAAGACATATTTCATAAGATCACTGACACAACCTTGCACCTATTGTTCTTTATTCCTGCGCACTCTCGTAGTATTGCGATAGCCGCACTCGCTAAGAAATAGATACATAAAATTCAAGTTCCTTCGAGCAAAATATAATCGAAGTAATTCGATTCAATCGATTTGTATAGAATGAGATTATAATTTCTGATAAGATTCGATATAAAATAAGTACGATTACAAAAATATTACATTTTAAAATAAAATTATTTTTTTAAATAATACATTTTAAGAAATTTTCTGTATTATTTATAAAAATATTACTGATGTAGGAAAGAAATATCTTTTAGGAATAATTTTTAGTTGTATCTATAAAAAAATAAGTTATTAGTTGGATTCTTTTTTTGTCGCCCATTACACTGTTTGTATGAAATCTTTAACTCCGTCACAGTAATAAAAGAATCGTTGTCATCATTATTATATCTATCAAAAGTATTATATTAAATATCTTGAACCATTAATTGTCATTAAGTAACTTTTATTAGTAATCAACTCTTGTCTGCAAATTTTTCCACTCGAAGACGTTTCAATTGCGAGGTTTAAATAAAAGACATGATAAAAACCGTCTTATAAGTTCAGGCTTCCTAAGATTTTGGTGTGTAATTCATCAGGAATGATATCTACATTTTTGCAAAAGAATACAAGCCACTTCAAGTGACGTTTCTCACGTTAATGACAATTGGGTCTTAACGTTACACCCGGTTACACCATTATACACGTGTTTTTTTTTTGCCGTTGCATTATATTCTTTAACATCTTTACGAGCGACGAAGAAAGACAGTTGTACGAATCATGGTAGTGATCATTGGCGGGAATCGAGCCGTAACGATTCAATGTCGATGAAATCTCACTTCGATTGCAGATCAGAACAATGACACGCGCCTTCGCAATCATGAATCAATCGCCGAACTCATTTTAAATTCGCGAAAAACGATGAAGAGAAACACCAGCGATATATCCGACCCCTTCGCATCAGCAATATTTTCAATATATTTTCATCTATGATCTATCTTTCATTAAGCGCTATGCGTTATGAGAAATGTTATTATAGCATCAGACACGGGATATTACCGACGACGAAAGGGAAAACCGGTCGCGGAATCGATACCTGACGATTGCCGGATATAAGTGCGGAAAAGTGTTGCAACGGGGGTGGGCAGGCGGACGGGGGTAGGAGAAAAGAGCAGCGGGGGAGGGAGACACACGGGTCGCGTCAACGGACGAAGGAGCGCGGTGCGCCCCCTCCCCCGTACACGCGCGAAAAGTCAACGTTTTTCCGGCGGTCAATACGAGGAGAACCGAGCGGCGACCGGGTGTCGGAAGGTTAGTAACTTGGTCAACGGTGAACGACCGGGAGTCCGCATCGCGCATGCGCCGTTACGCCGCTGACCCAGATGCGCGCAACGTGATTGCCGCTCGGCCGTTACCGTCGATCCTCGGCGATCCTCGGGGTCCCTTCGCGGTCGCCCCACGGCTGACCCACATCGCCGTCACTACTGGCTGGCGGCAGTGGCGGCACTTGCCGCGTGGACACCGCGCCGGTGTACGCGTGTTTGCTCTTTTGCGCTTCGTGTCGCACGATCTTCTCCTTCGCCGGCTCTGCCGCTTTTTTTTTTTTTTTCTACAACGCGTTAACCCTTTCTGTGCAGGGAAAGCGCGTATATGGACTCCCGAAGTCTATGAGAAAAAATCTTGATGTCTATTATCAGCACTGGCTACTACATTGTATAGTCAATCATATGTCGTTGTATAATAACGCGACACCCGCTGTCTATCGAAATCTATCAATTTTATCGATTCTGTCGTTAAAATATTAATATACTGCTATATTGATTGTTCGTAACTACTTTGCATTCGATTTCTAAAAATAGTAACAGCACAAAATATACACAAAATTCCATTTATACGAAAGGAAGACTGTTTTGCAGTGTGGTTATATATAGCGTTTAATAAATTAAGTTGATTTCAGAAAATGCAATAATTCGGCAAATATTCGAATATCGAATATTACGATATCATTTATACGGCAATATTGTGTTATCATGTTATGTAGATAATAGTATCAACATGCAATATTTTGTACACAATATGCTTGGTTTGGTAAACATTTGAGTGAATGCTCAAATTAATTTTTAACTTATTTTTTTAGTGAGAATTTTCACTTTACTTTTTTGAATTATCCTCCGCGTTCAAACAGATTTGGAGATGATTGTTTGATCTTTTCTCTCTCTTTTCACGGTTCCAAATAAAATTGAAATACTCTACATGTAATTTTATTTTAAATATAAATTAAATATGACTTTTGAGTCTTTATCCAGAATTTACCGATGGACTTTGCTAATCGTGTATTTTTTATAATTTTGCTTAAAATTTTGTTTAAAATAAAATAAAAACTGACAAAGTATCTTTCGTACATGTATAAAAAATATAACGACACGTATTGGTACTCCAACATATATATTGTAATGCACGAAGTTACATAATAAACCCGTAGATTTTTCTTGTCGTTTCATGTCGGATTTTGCGCCCCCTCTTCGCGTTCTGCACCACAGAGTTCTCCAAGGCCCGTCGTCTGCGCGACTTCATGGAGGACTGTGCTTCAACTTTGATTGGACCGCCGAATGTAATGTGAAAAGCCTTTTTGCGTTCTACCCTACTATAACAATTCCTTCTACGTACACATATATGTGTCAAGGACTTGAATTTAATCTTCTTACATGTCGCATCTTCAGATTTATCCGAAGATAATTTTCTGTTATTTACTAACAATTTTATTCTGGCTGCATAAAATTATATCGGATTGATAAACTTTTGAGAAGTTAACATATATGATATATCAAGATTAAATAAATGATCATAAAGTGGCATTCTTTACAAAATTTTGAAATTATTTTTTTCAAGGAAATAATTTTTTAGAAGACATTTTTTATTAAACCTCTTTCGCTTTATTACTTTAACTTTTTTTCTATATTTAAATATTTTAATAACTAAATAGAACATAAATTAGTATATATAAATGAAAATATTTTTAACAAAATTTACCTAAAAGAAATAAAAAAAAAAAAGAAAAGTTCATCGACAAATTTGTTCAATTTATTATCGATTATAAATAACTTTATAATTAAGTCTTGCTTTATACATACATTAGTTTGTTAATGGTATGATAAAATTTGTACGTTAGAATATCCTACTAGATTAAATTAGAGAATAAAAGAGTGATTATTGTCTGCAAATGTTTCATTTTATGCAACTTCGAAGTCGTTTTCGTTTGCACAATAACACGAGTAATCAATGCACGAGTTGTGCGCGGTGAAATTTAGAAAGCACGCCGCTTGCGACGTGCTTGCGACCCACGTGCACTTGATATATTGGGCACACAATTGGGATATTTGAATACATATTACGTGAGCATGTGCGCGCAGGTGAATTATCGCGTCGAAGAACTGTTCGTTATTCTATCGTCGTTTATTTATACGCAAATCAGATTATCACTCAAGTGAATGAGTACTCAAGCAATTTGATTTCATTACATTAAATTAACAAAAATCCCTTCTTTTTCCCGAAAAGATAATAATTATTTTTCATTGAATTCGAACGAATATCTATTTAGGATATTTCATAGCGTTGTTTCCGCGTGGCCGAATTATCCCTAATGAATCGACGCTATATTGAAACCAAAATAGGAAAAGAACTTTTCTTTTGTTTGAGTGAAACATAAATAGTTTTTTGAACAATATTTCCTTATTGTTAGTAACGTTTATCACAACTTTTCTGTGTTATACTATTTATAAAATTGAAAACAACTGCTAATTGATAATAAGGCATGTATTACGTAAGATCACGCAAATGTAACTAAACATAACATTTAAAAAAATCTAAAACAATCAAATTTAAGCAATAGAATGACAGAAATATGCCTTGTAGAATATGTTCCCACTTGTGATTGTATGATCTCACAATCGAGAGAACAACTGGAATAATAAAGAGCGATCATCCTAAATTTGCCCAACGAGTCTTCGGAGAAGACGCTTGACCGAGGATTGCGTAATGCGAGGAGCGCATTTCGCGCTTCCGTCCTCTCTCGGAATACGCTTTTTCTTTTTTACACCGAGTCGGATTATGGTTTCTTACTTCACTCGTGTCGCAACACGGCCGCCGCATCGTCGCAGCCTCGAGAAAACGCGACTTTCGGTTCTGCGAGGAGCGCGCGTTCGCGGAACAGTCCTCAGTGATTTCGCATTCGTACCGTGATCCAGTGCGCAATAATGAAGTACGAGCGTCGTCAGTTGTGTCGGTAATAGCTGGCAGCGAGAGCGCTATGGCATACGTATGGGATTTTATTAAGCACGCGATATTCCGGTATTTTCAATGAACCGTCTCGAGCGTTCGAGAGAAGGTCGTGGTCTAGAAATGCGATATTTAAATGAGAGAGCGAGAGAAAGAGAGAGAGAGAGAGAGAGAGGGGGGGAGGGAAGAGGTATCCAAATATAAAATTTCCATTTTTTCTGAGTCCATATCGAAACATAGATAGATACATATTTTTTTAGTAACATTCTATGACAATTTTGATTCACTATAAATTTCAACGCAATATCCTATCTTGTTGATATATACTTTGAATTTCAAATTTTGAACATTAATGTAAAAAAAGATTATGTTATAAAAAATGTTTTTCATACTCTGCGACATAGATTTTGTTTATGCGTTCCATTATTTCATACTCTCCATTAATGTTGGTTCTATAACATTAGTCGCAAGCATTGCGGTCCAATCAAAGTGGACTAAGCTTAACGTTGATTGGACCTCAAAACGCTTACGACGTTGCGATGCGACTAATGTAGAATCAGCTTTAGATGGATCGTGTATGTGTTTAATTTTGCCACGGAAAGAGGATAATAAATATCAGTTTGTCCCAATAACTCAGCAATCGCTAATGGATCGTCGCCTTCGGCGCGCAACGAAGGCTCGTGGTGCGCGGGTGAAATGCATAATCGAATATTACGTGGCGGCAATGCAACGCTTCGCCTACGTTGCTTCTCACGTACCTACATACTTGCATCCACCTACGCGTCACTCGTAAACTCTCACGTTTTACGTCAGCTGCATCGTCCGTCGACCGATCGGGGAATCCGGCACGCGTAAAAAACTTCCGGAGAGAACACGTTCCTTCAGGCCTATTTGATCTGTTAATAACTTCGAGCTAGATTGGAATGTCCAATATACGTATTCTTTTATTTATATACCACATTTTTCACATGATTTCTTCTTCGTGCGATTAGAAATTCCTCGTAAGTGCATCGAGAATATAGAATATTTATTCGTCTGTGTTCAATGAAATTGCAACGCGCAAAATTACATTTGAAACGTGATTAACGGCGATTATGAATAATACGATTAAAATATGAAGTATTAATTATGAATAATACGATTAAAATATGAAGATACAGTCATTCATACAACTTACAATTATTTTATGGTATATATTTATTTTTGCCGGATATTCAAAAATTTAATTTACTTCACTTTTTATGTATACATACGATTTATATGTTTAAAAAGTTAAAGTTTGTGTGTGCCAAAGGGACAAGATATTTAATAATATAATTGGTTCGTCATCAAAGGATCGTTGTGGTTTTACATGCATATAATCGCTGCTTAAAATAACAAGAGCATGTGTTGTATACAAAGGGGTTAAATATACGTAAAATATACCTAGGGGTATGCGTGTGTAATTGACGTTGTAATTGGTTGATCGCGCGAAAATTTTTGGCAGCGATTCGACGCATTACGCAGAACGATCACTTTTCTCGTTAGGATAATTATAGATGTAATTACTGATATTATATTCAATACAAATGAAATAAGTAACGTTAGGAACCAATGCAGATTTTAACCGTTTAATCTGTCAGAAGCTGATCATTTTTAGAACGTGATACTAAAAATAAATAATAATGTAATCAATCATTGCAATAAAAAAGATGCAGTGTAAACGTTTGAATTAAATTTATGTGCGAAATACAGATTAAATTCTTTTTTTAGAATTCAAACTAGATAACATCATATTGCAATAAATCGAAGTTAAATGATACTTATATATATTTTATAAGAACATAAAAGAAAATAATTGATGATATACATTTATAATTGAGATAAAACTCTAAAAAATGAAAATTAGCAATCTTCATTTGTGTTGAGCTTTTGTGAATATACATATCGATTTCACGGAAATATCATATCTCGGTAAAGATTTTAATGTTTCGGTATACGCAACACGAATATTTAATACGTTAATTTGAGCTATCCTGCGAGAACAATGTACGATAAATGTGAAAATGTCGAAGGTAACTTTATTCGAAAATGGTACATCGCCCTTCCTGCAGAAATGCACTGTATACGAAATCGATCGAAACGCACGATCGATAAGATGTACGCGAATAAACGTACTTTAATATTGGTAGACGCCCTCGTTACCCGTAGAATGTAGGTTAACCACGAAGTTAAAAGCAGAGTGCGGTATTTTATATTCCAAAGAACGGCGCTAACTTTTTAATATTATACCCTAGAACGTAGAATGGTGTGTTACACGATGTTCATTTCTGTTTAATAACGTGACAGCGATTCCCACTTTCGTTAATAAGACGTTTAATAATTTAATAAAAAATGCAAATATAATTTTACTTATAGGATAACTTATTAGGATAACAGATGAAACAAAGTGAAAAAAACCTTTGAAAACCTTCTTTTTATCAATATTGATAATTTCGTATCATCGTACAATAAATGTCAATTCGAGATTAACCGAAAATGTAAAATAAGCAAATATAGAATTTATAACCCAATAAATGTTCAACAATCGTGATAACCATGAAGTGAGTACATCCATTAGATTGAGATAAGCAGTGATATGAATCGGATTCAGTAATTTAACTGTAGTACAAAAGAAGGGACTTTGCATTTTTTAATGCAAGACTAGATACAGAAATTATATAAAGATGTTCTTTTTATTGTAAAAAGAAAAGATATATCTCTGACAATAAGTATAACGAATAAAATGAGAAAATATAAATTATCTGGTATTTTTGTTCAGGAAGAGGTTTCTTATGAAAAAGGAAACTTTATCATAGCAGTAGTAAACACTCGGTATGCGCAGACACCGAAACATGTGAGCTTTCTAATAATTTCTGTTATCTCAACAGAGAATAGAAATATTATCTATAGAGAGAGAATAATGTATTTAAAAAAAAAATAAAAACTTTAGCTATGTGCAAATGCGGGATTGTAAGTATCGCTAATATGTTTATCAAGAAGTGTTTTTCGTATCAGAAAAATACACTTAAAATGTCATTCAAATAATAATAGAGAAATATTAGAGAGATGAATATGAGTTCCGATGTATTTTGAGAATATAAGGCATAATTCTGAAGTTCTAAATTTATAAATATCCAATTCTAAAGATCTGAATTTCAATATCTTTTTAAAACACATGCAATAATTTATTTAATCCATTAAAGTCTTAAGAATTGTGAAAGCATGCCAGGCTTTAATTTAACGGATTTAGTTCTCGTATGGATACAACTGCATCCCACATTCTCGTAACAACTATTTTTTCTAGTAATTAATAAAATTAATACATCTGAGATGGTAAGGTAAACACACGCATAAGCATGCCAAAGGTATTGTTATATGACGATATTACGCATATAAATCATACTTCTTCGAAAACTGCATAGAATTATAGAAGAGCAATATTACGTGCATCAGAATACGAAACCTGGTGCTATGTAAGAACCGGCACGGCGTCGCGTTCCTCACTATCAGGCCCGTACTGCGCGACGCACTTTTTTGGCAATCGGCTTTACTGACGCGGGTGTAGGTCGTCGGCAAAATCGTCGTTTCTGCATCAGGCCGACTACGGAGACGGAGGAGAGGCCGAAAGTTGCGAGGAAAGTCGATGACGGCGATGACGATGCGTGCGCGAGCATGTGAGGCAGTGCGCGAGTAAGCGTGTGAGGGAAGAGACAGGCGGAAAGTGGGACGGGGGACGGCGAGCGCTCGCGCGCGCGCGCGCACGAGAGAGCGCTCGCGCGCGCGCGCGCGAGTACGAAGCGGAGAGGTGGCAGGGGTACGAACG
>NW_017296956.1:760779-766693 GCF_001594075.2 Trachymyrmex cornetzi
ATATATATATATATATATATATATAGCGTTGTTATATTTAAAATATAAAATATAAGGTTGTCCTAAATAAAAAATGAAACGTGAGATATTGATATTGATATATTTACAATATAAGCTTTATGCAATTTTAATGAGCACGGGCTTCATGTTGGATGACATGTGTTATTTTCAATATATTTTGATATATCGAATCACAAATACTGATATGTGTAATTTCCAAACAGTAATATTTAACACAATTTTACATACGTTGGCTTTAACATTATACTTATTTATTTATTTATTTGAAGCAAGAAGCATGTAAACAACAACAAAATATATGGTATCAAGTGATATTATTATCGATTCCAATACATCGACTATCTAATTTTTCTTCAAATTAATAGTGCTACAAATGTTGGTTTGATATCTCTATATCTTACAACTGTGTGTTGTGATTGTAATAATAATTATACTACAAAAGAAGGCATATATAATATATGCTTTAAATACTCCAAATTTATCGGAGCATATTTTAGATTTAAAAACATTGTCATTTTTTAATTAAATTTTTTATCTTATTAATCGCGCATAATTTGACGATTCTCGCTAGATTATGGGATATTCTTGCGTGTAGCCGAAGGCAAAAATGGCAGGTGTCATTGTGGGATTGCAGTAGAATTATGTGACAGGTATTACGTTACACCACGGTATTCACCGTTTAGTAACTGTCTCTATTCGCAATGTCTATCGGACAGATAGGAAATTACTTTTCTATTAACTTTTTCTCTACGGTAGAGAGAAAAAGGAAAAGATTTGTGTCCTAAAATACTGCATTCTTTTATTCTTTACAATAGCGAAATTAAAATGCTACAAAATGATATTTTCGAAAAATTCGTCCATAAAAACGATCTTATTACGCGAAGTGTCGTCTACTTCCTGCTGACCATAGCTACTAGTAGAATGAGGATATATCAATTACTAAAGATTTGAGAACAACCGATGCTATTCTATAATTTACAGCAGAAGGCAGGAAATGTTGAACATATACATATATAGGATATTCGTTCTTTCACCTCAGACTTATAGAACGGCATCGGCCGTTCTCGTTTCATAGTATTGATCTAATGTTGGGTATTAAAAAGCTGTGACACGATCGAAAATTTCAAAGAGTGTTGTTACTTCAATTGATCAAGCTTTATAGTTCAAGCTTTATAGTTAAAGTAAAAAGTTGCCCCTAAATTAGCTTAGACTTCGTAATTAGAAACATTTCCTATTTCTCCGTTTTCTTTCTGATTTTCACCTATAGATTCACATATATGATCAAGCTTTATAAATTATGGAAGCCAAAAATCATCGGACACATATTCTATACTATTTTAATAGCGTTTATTTCCAATAGTGATTTGTGTTGTGACATTGGATGCCGCGATATTAAATACAGTGACGTAATAACGCTTGAGAGTGGACCTTTGGAAAGATCGATGGACCGCTAAGCAGCGTTCTGTTTTAATCGCCATATATATGTGTGTATATATATATATATATATATATGTGTGTGTGTATATATAAACTACTGATAGGAATTCATTAATAGCAAAAAAACACGATAACGATCGCGAACTCTCTCTTTCTTACAATTTTTTATAGTATCGTTTAAAGTCTTCTCACTACGCAACACCTCTACCACGGCCCCAATAAAAAAGACAGTCACGTTGCGTACTTTGTACGTAAATAAGCATCAGGACGAGATTCGACTATCATATTCACGCGATTACATAAACCGGCCGTCTTTCTCTCGGCCCTTCTTACTTCACTCGTTCACTTATTCTTGCTCTTTCTTTTTTCCCTCTATCTTTATTTAAAATAAATAAATTTCTTTAGGATACTTGAATTTATTTAAGATAATTAAATTTAATAAAAAATCAAATAAACTACTTTTTTGACGCTTTCGACTTAGGCGTGTGTTTATTATATTATTTATGTTATTTATTTGTACCTATGTTATTCATTACTATTTTGTTACTTTTAAAGTTGTTAATTTATTTTGAGTAATTTTGTACAATCATGTCTACAATATTATTTAGTCATTTATTTGACAATTTCGTATGTAACGTTAATTTTATTTTTATAAATCTATGAAGTGTTTACTATTTAAACAAGATTGTTGCATATTTATATTAATAATTAATTTTGCTTAATATTCATATAATTTATATAATGTTTATTATATATTTAAGTGTATTATATAACATTTTTATAAAATATTTTTATTTGTTATTTACGATGCATATATTGTATATATATTTAAATATTCTCTACAACACTTATATACATGTTGTTTTGAAATAAAATAGTATTAATGGCTCTAAGAAATTTAATACAAGTAAAATGTCCGTGTAAGTGGATGTTGATACGTAAATTAAATATCTACAACGCGATAGATACAATTTGTAACTAATTTGGATGGACTTACCAACGAAGTTAAAGTAAATATGCATATTTGTGTTTATTTTAACTTCATTTGGTAAATACATCCAAATTGATTGTAAATTGTATCTATCGAGCTATGAATATTTAATTTACATACTAATATCCGCATAGGTTCACATAGGCGTTTTATTTGTATTAGATATAATATATAAAATATTTAAATATATATGTTATACAAATAACAAATGATATGTTTTCTACATTTTTGTATTTTTTGTCAGAGTAAATAAATCTTTATCTTTACGTTTGTTTTGAGACATTAAGATTTGTTACATTAATATTTTTTTCTATGTATTTCTTTTCGAGTATGAAGTCCTCGATAGAAAGTCGTAAAGATATATAGGCCACAAACTCTATATTGTTCTGCTCTATACTATATTGTTCTACTCTCCCTCCTCTTTCTCTCTGCGGCGCGTGCAGGCAGGAAAATACGAAGTTTGCGTGCTCGAGCGCGAAATCGCAACGACAATGCGCCGCGACGCGGACATCGGGTAAACACGACGCTCCCCGGAATCGATTTCTCCACCCTGCACTACCCCCATTCCGCGTCGTCCCTCACAACGTTTCCGTTACAAGCATACATTATCCGTTGTACTGAAAGCTAAACCCACCCCCGTGGTGTCTTCTGCTGCGCTGAAAAATGCGTGTTAATAATTAAGAAAACTTAGCCCACCTCTTTAATGAAGTTGTATTATTTTGAAAGAAAACACATGTATTCTGTTTATTAAAAACGAATTGAAAATTAATACAACAATTTCATTTCAATAAATCTCAGTTTTTTGTAAAAATGTAATTCGTTGGTGTAATAAATACATCTAATATAAAAATAATCAATAATTTTGTCATTTAATTTGAGAAATGTATATATTGAAAATATTACAAGAAATTATTATTGCAAGTTATAATTCTAGTTTTCTGTATTTTTGCAATAAATTCGATCAATAAAAAATCTACATTTAAAATTTTTCTTGTATCGAAATTATTATTGTGAAACTGGAACATCTTGGAAATATTGTGTTGTTTTTCTTACATTTTGATAAATAATGTTTCAGAAATGGAAGCAATTTCATTTGTTATAACTTTAGTACTTTGTTTAATTGTTTTCAAAATTTTATAATTACGTAAACGGGCGACGTCGATCGATTTCTTACGACGATATTTAAAGGCTCCACCTTACTCTGCTCTATTCCATCCCCTCTGTCACCCTCTGTAGTTCCGGCAGCACCCTTTGCGGAGCCTCTCTCTTCGTAATAGTGTGTTACATAAGGTTAACATTAAACTTGGACAGCATTTTCTCCGATAAGTCCCAAGACAATGTTTCATTAGTGAAAGTTTATGTCAACATTATCTCTTCTCATAAATAGTATGTAATAACGCAGTATATGCATGTAATAAGTCTTTTTAATAAACAAACTTCCAATAAGAGCTATTGCATAATGGATAATTGATAATTAAAAATTTCGATTAGTTAATAAATAAAAAAAAATAATATTTCTCTCTCTCTCTCTCTCTCTCTCTCTCTCTCTCTCTATTGAACCTTTAATTTAATAGGTAATTTTTTAGAAAATTGATTTTAATGTTTTGAATTCTTTAATGTTACAAATTTACCATTAACGTTTTTTTAAACGTAAAAGTTATTATAGTACAAAATATTTTTCAATCCTGATTTATATAAATATTTCTTCCACATTTATATATACGATAATTATTTATAATTTTTTATATATTATTATAAAATAATTTAAAAAATTTTTTTTAATATAGAGAGTACCTAAAAATTTTTTATATAATTATCTAACTATTATTTAATTTACTACTTCTTACTGCGTAAAAAGCAAAACTGTGCCAAAGAAAAAGATACTGATACAAAGTCATTAATTAATCTCGACTTTCCGATGCTCTACTGGAGATAGATCGTTCAGTTGCAAGGACATTACTAACGAGCCTAATGATACAACGCTCGTACAGGTATGTCCGAACAGATAGGTCTAAATCGGTAACGATGTCGGTGAGCCAAGATGCTCGCAATGTTGTCCTACATTCGATCATGTTGCAGTTCAATGAGACTGTATAATCGATCGATGATCTTCCCTTTTCTGCGCTCCCTTTTCACGCCCTTAATCGATACCAAGAGAACTTTATTTAGCGAAATAATTCCAAGCGAATTGTAGAGTTTCATTATGCATATTATTGTCTGAATTCGCGCGGATTTCTAGTTTTTAATAAATACTCTTATTTTCCCCTACGGAAGAAAAATATTGCGTATTTTTTAAATTTCAATAAGTGAACAAAATTTGAATAAAATGCTAAAGAGATAACAAGAACTAAATCTGTACGCAAAAAATTGCTCTTACAGTAGAACATGATACCTTAAATCATGCGAGAGTCCTATAATACGAGCGTAAAAGTACCTAAAGCTCATGCGATATCGGGATATCCCGCTTTAAGAGATTCGCGCTAGCTCCCAAGGCGCATGCACGTCGCTTCACCGTAACTTCCTCCTCGAGGATCTCCCGACTCGTCGACACATTATGTCAGTGATTCCCCACATTTTCAATGCACGAAAGCACAGGAAGTAAAAACTACACTGAACTCGTTCACGTCTCGCAAGGCATTACCGGACTTTTTCCATATCATATCCCGCGATTTGCAAGTTCTCCTTTCGCCACAGAATTTCTAGTTCTGCTAGAATCTTGGTCGTTTTGAGATTCTTGAATCTTATAAAATTTCGAATACTTGAGTATAGTAAAACGGGATCGCTTCATTACATACTTTACTTTTACATACTCAAAATTCAAAGTAATTGGTTTCTGAAATAATAAAACTTTTCGTTTTTTGTATTTTTGTTTTCATCATCACAATAACGCATTGCACAAATATAAGGAATTTTGATAGATATACACATAATTAATATCAAAGATAAGATAGATGTAATTAATATCAATATGGATAATTATAAGCCGAAAATTTCTAATAAAAAAAAATCTAAACAAAAATTTTGAAAAATTTTCAAACCTCAAGTTTGTAATGAACTTATAATGGCAACATCTTTTTTCAAAAACGTAAACATTAGCACAAAAATCTGCGTTAAAAATCGACAACGGTTTCTTCGTTGCCCAATCATTTCACCGTATTTACGAAAAGCCAGCGATATTCACGAGATTCTTGCACTCCATTAACACGGAGCGTTTGCATCGACGAGCCGGAAAGCCTCGTCTCTCTCGTCACAGCGAGTGGGAGATATTACAAAACGGCAGTGAAGCATTGTTTTACATCTCCTTCCTCTCTCCTCCCCCTCGTTCCGTCCCGTTTTCCTCTTTACCCAACCTTCCGTCTCTCAGCGCGAGCGGAGAGAAACGCTCGCGCTTTCGGACGATGCGGAAACGATGGCGGTGCACGTGCGAGCGTATCGACGTTTCGCCGTCGTCGATGACGACGGCGG
>NW_017296956.1:766899-782677 GCF_001594075.2 Trachymyrmex cornetzi
CGCCGCCGCCACCGCCGCCGCCGCCACCATCACCACTACCGTCCTCTCGTAACTGCAGCCGCAGCTGCAGTAGCAGCGATGGTATAACGACTATGTTAATGTTTCACGAGTGACTATTTCATTTTTCTTTATCTTCATTTGTATTGTTTTAAAAATCTTATTTTGATGTATTTATTGAATCATATTTATTATAATTCAATCAAATTTGTATGCATGACTTCGTATTTGTCTGTTGCAATTCAGAATTAAATTTGTTAAGAAAAAATACAATAACGCATTCAGAGAAAAAGACATAGTGACAGCAACTATATAGATGCAATAACTATAAAATAGTCTGTTACGATCGAAGTTGGATCTTTATTGCTTTAAATAATTCAATCTTGGATTACTAATATACACTATATATGTACTTGCATGTATACCATATAGTACCATGTAGTCTTTTAGAACTGCGCGTCGAATTGTTTTTCCGGACTATAAACGCAATTCAAACTGCTCTAGTAATCGCGAATTACATATATAGTGTATATTAGTAATTCAAGATTGAATTATTTAAAGCAACGAAGATCCATCAGCTTCGACCGGCATTTTTCTAGTATTAATTGTGTTTCTCACATATGCGGTCTAAAATAAAGATTCTTAATATTGTTTATAAAATAGTCCATTCAACTATATATATACATATACATGTATAAATTCTACATATAAATCTATACAAATTTTATATGGCTGCAATAACTATCAAATTCATTCAACTACGTACTCTACGTAATCTAATGTATTAATTCTACATAATATGAAATTTATAATTGTTACCTATGATAATTAATTGCTATTATTATATTTTTCTCTGAATGGATTTTATATTACAATTGCAATTAAAATAAAGAACCTGACCTATAAATAATTGTTCTTTAATTATTAGTAGATCGTTTTTAGTAAAATGAATCAGTAATAACGATAGATTAAAATTATTCAAATATATACATGTACACACATCAAGAAAAGAGAAGAAGATAAAGAAAGAAAAAAATATATATACACATAGTAAATCATATATACATAGTAATTGATGCATTCTTATCATTGTTATTGCAGTTAAACTATTTTCCTATAAGAAGGAATGCGATTATTTCGTTATCATTCGTCCCATATTATATGGGACGATATTTATTTGTATTAATTGTTCGTAACTGCATGTATAGTTGATTCATGTAAATTTGTTATCAATGATTATTTTAACGGTACTTTTATATACGCATAATAAGTAAAGAGGAAACTGTGCAGACTTATGAATAAAGTTTATTGATAATATATCTCGATTAAACATTGGACATATCGGTTTTTAATCCCAGAAATAGGTTGCAAGTAAAATAATGGAAAATTTAAACAACAGATGACACGGATTTTATAAAATTAATGTATCGCTTATATAATGGTGCTAAAAAAATGGTTCGCCAAAGGAAGGAGAATCGTTATAAAAGTATAATAAATAATATGAGATTGACTGCGCTTTACGCGACGGTGACGACGATACATTATAGAAATAAATTCTGCTGTGCCGTTGCACGAATAAATTACTCTACGATATTTTATTAGTGGGGTGGCGTACAATTTCAAACGATAATGGCGAGCGATGCCGCTCCTCGCGCCGTCGATTGACTTTTCGCATCGCCGACGAATTATCGTCGCGGAATTGCAAGATAAAACGCTCAACGAGGCAGCCGAGTACTCGCAACGCCAGATAGCCGCAGCTGTAAACAACTTCTAACTGAAGAATGCATTCTCCACTTTTTTGCCGTCAATAATACCATTATCCCTTTCGCCTATTTCGTAATGCATTTCCATTCGCGCCTTTGTACCATCGTATTATCTCACTGCTGATCGAGAGATTAACTGACCAGCGATTTGTTTACGTATGTATATACGAACTCATTAACATACGAGAGTACATTTGTCAATTTGCTTTAGTGTAATTATTAGGTCAAGGATAATATAATTCGAAATATTTGATTAAATATGCGGGGGTAGAAGTAACAATAACGAGGATGATATAATATGCTATAATAAAATCATTAATTATCTTTTTTTAATAATCTTATAATGACATTTAAATGTAAATATATATTTACTTGATGTATGTTAATAATTATACAATAATTGATTGGAAAATTGTTTCGTATTTTGTCATTTACTTGTCATTTACAATGAGTTTAATATTAATTACATATATTTACATTATTATGAAACAATTTCAAAAATCGATCAAAAAAGTTACACGTTCTGAGATCCCCCATACTTATATAAACAAGTTATTCTTCTCATTTCCATCTTTTTTTCATCGTTCTTCTAATCATTAATTCTTTCTAATTGTTTTTTTTTTCTTCATGTCTTTACGACTATTTATCATAGCTTCTTATTTCCACGCTCTAGTCATGTAAATATCCTACATTTATAGCTCTCTCAGAGGGCTTGTCCTAGATTTCTCATAAGTTTCTCATAAAATTCTCATCAATCTACTTATCTAACCCTTCGCGCGAACGATGGCGCGTTATATCGAAATTCCCAAAGACGCCGACGCGAAAAGGAAAAGTTGGAAAACGCTCTCGCCGTTTCGGCAAAGCCAACGTGACGCATCGTGGGACGTTGATGACAACGATGACGATGATGAACTTTCGATTGACTTCGTCGTTCAGGCGGTTAGGATATTTTTTCGCAAGTGAAAGCTGTGATCACGTGAGATACGCTTGTACGGTGAACGGTGGCGCGTTTTCGGAGCGAACGGACCGGTTCGAAGGCTCCTCGTTGCGAAATCGATGCACGCCAGTCGTCGTTTCGCTGCGATCCGTTCATTTCATCGATTTAACCACTTAAGAACCCAAATAAACATCAAACTGTGCGGCAAAAGGAAAAGTTTTCTTAACGACTACATGTATAAACGTATTGAATGTTAATAACGCAAGTCTTTCGTAAAATATTACAAGATAGCAAAGGTAGGAGAAATATACTCTAAAAGAAGAAGTATTTAGTTATTCATAGATTTATATCTAGTTCTTAATATTATAATTTTTTGACACATTTTCTTTATTAGATATTAATATTATAATTATTTAACACATTTCTTGCAATCTAAAATTGAAATATCATTAAAAATAAGTTTATCGTCTGACTACTACTATTAAGTAAATAAATATGTGAGTGTCAAATTTATATTAAATAATACAAGATGTTCTACGTTTAGTATAAATTAATAAAAAATTGAGATATGATAGAAAAAAAAATTTAATTACAAATAGTGTTATTTGTAAGTTGTAATTTTAATTAGTGCTCCGATCTGTCATGAAAAGCTTTTTAATTCATTGATAATTATTGTATTTAACGATTCAGGATACATTAATTGTTTTAATGACTCATATTAAGTTAGAATCAAGTTTTCAGGAATATGTCTCATATAATTAATTTGTTCTATCCTATATAGAGGTTTTCCGTACGACGTGATTACAGTTCCTCGCGCGAAGTAATCAATATTTCTTCTGTATCACAGACGATTAATAAAATTTATGTTAAAATTTATCAAGTAGTCTTTCACTTCTTTCTCTGTGTTATGATTAAATGTTTAATTGGTATCTAAGCAGTATACATATAGACGATTGATTTTCTATACACTTTGTTAAAGATTATAAATAGTTTTTAAAAATGACATTGAACGTTATAAATAACTTTCCATTTCAAACCTATAAAAAACCTTAATTTCCTATCATACTTTATTCATGGAGTATTATAGGTTCTTCGCAATCGTTAAATAAATTCTGATCAATTTGGAGATGTGTTTAAGACGTAGTAATGTATTATTGGGTAAAATACCGAGCCAATAATTTATAATAATGTTATAACAAAACTAATAGTTTATAAAAATGTTGTTAAAATGTAGATAATAGTATAAACGTATATTATCAATGTAGAAAAAAGTCGATTGCAAATTGTTAAAGACATTCATGAAAGAAAAGATGATGAAAAATCTAGAATATTATTAATGAACATTACAGTTCTTATATAAAATGATTATAATATTAACAATGTATGTATTTGCATTCTTATTATAGATATCTTTCTAATATAGATAATTGCATTATTGTATCAATTACCGATGATATAATTATTATTATGATATTATACAAACAGTTCGAGGGTTTTGATTATGGTGCATCTTTGTCACTGACATCCATTCAAGATTTATATGTTTGTCTAATATTATCCAGTATACTTTGATACGAATTGTGGTTTTTTTCGGGTATCCACGAAGCAAAAACTAGGTTAACTTGATTAACACTAAAACTGGTTGCTAATGTCATTTAACGAAAATGTCATTGAAGTATCTGTAAAAAAAACAAAGTATCCGTATTTTTTGTTCACAATTGTCATCTTTCCAATATCTTCTTTTGTTTTAACTGAATATTCGACGTCGTATTAAATTCTTTATTTCGGTATTATTGCTGTTCCGTCAATAAAATTTACCTGCATTTTGTCTTTCATATATATCAAATATATGTTAGTTACATACAATATGCAACTAAATAAACCGATAAAAAGTCTTATAATAACAAAGAAACATAATAAACAAAAATTTGATCAATCAAAAATTAAATAAAAACACTATAAAAAGTTTAATATTCTGAATGGCAAAATTTGTCATTTTTGTCCAACCTACAATTTACTGAAAAAGCGATTATCTACAAAGTAATAAAATTTAATATGCAAAATCTGTGTGGATCTTTTTTCGAAAATTTAAAACAAAAAGAATCAGAAGTTCATAAGAGAAGTCCTGTACATAAAAGTTTCCTGAGAATACAGGAAACAGAATACAGGAACATTCTAAACAGAGCAAACCTCAGAAAATATCATTCACGATAGTTTTCGTGCAAGGATTGTTAATATATTATCCTGTAATATGAATAAGAAAGTCTGTAAGAAAAAGGGGAGAGAGAGGAAAGAGAAAAGAGAAAAAAAAACATACTTAAACAAGGTTCGCAGATGTCTGTAAGTGACGATACTGCGCCTCGCGGTCGTCCCGAATACGAATACTCGATACGAAACGCACGATGCCGAGCAAATTATGCAAAGCGAAAGTACCCACGTAAGAACGGGTTGCGCAAAACTCCGTAAGAAGAACGCCCGCGTGAGGCCGACTGGTAATACGGTACTGCGAAGACGCGCGAGAACGCGAGAGCGAGTCTCTCGTTGATGATTTGTTCACCGCCCTTGCAAATAGATTTGCCCTAAGATTCATCATCCCTCACTTTTCGTTAATTTCGCGAGCGAATCTACGACTCGAAAAATGTGAAAATAATTAGTTGTATAATTATTTCGACGAAGTAAAAATATTTTAATTAAAATTTGCTTTCACCCTGTAGCGATTTTTGGTCTACCCTTATTAGAAAGCTACCCTTCATACGTCATAACAAAAATTATAAATTAACTACAATCCATATAGTTATAATTAATGTGTCATAATACGTGAATAAATATAAAAACTTAATATATCATATTAAATAACATATTAAATTTGAAATAATATGCTTCGTGTATATGTTAGATATATTGATGTATTATTACTACGAATATTTTTTAATCCATTTATCCCTCATATACAACATATATTCGTATATTTTAGTAAATACGTTAATATAAAATTAACAGTTTGTTGAACATTTCATTTTGCTCCTTTTGTTCTTATGCATAACAGATTTACATTTGTACTAAAGAAATCAAGTAATAAAAGAGAGCGTGATTGAGCGGCGTACGCGCTTCGACTCTAATCGAGATGATCGTTAATAATACGACAGTACACGTATCGAACGTCGATCACGTCGGAGACGACTACCATGCATTGATTTCGCAACGAATACCTTTGAACCAAGCGCAATCGCACTCATGCCGGTAGTTGCACCAACGACAGTTAATATTACATATTTTGCTTTTACTGGTGACATTCAATAAAGTACATCATGTTTTTCATTTAATTTTGCATTATACATGCTTTATAATGTTAATCTCGTATTAGATGTTTTCGAAAAAAAAAAGCAATATGCGTTGGATACTACGGACTTAATCGTTACTAGATGCGTACGTCGTTTCATAATGCAAATTAGTATGGTAATTATTTCACGAAAGGCAACTTTTGGTATTGACTATCTGCTGTTGTACGAGTGGATATTAAAAATGTAAAGGTACGATTTGAGCACAAATGGATATGCCACAGCAATGTGTAACGAGAGATTTATTACAACGTTCGACGCACGCGTGATTAATGGGATTTTATAATTCACGTCGAATCGCGATCAGACATCTCGTTCTATTTCGTCATGTAGATGATATATGAGCATAAAGGGTTAAAGATCGAGTATCCCAATATTCAATGCATTCGTTTTCGCTTCGATGAAATCTTAAGCTCTAGTATGTATGCGTATGTGTACATCCGGGATATACAAATTAAAATATTTGTAGATTTCAAGAATGTATAAATATAAACGCAAATAAGCGAAGAAGGCTATATTCGAAGCCGATTTTGGCGTCTAATAATGTTTTTACGTGAAATCTTGCAATTTATTTCAAATAAACTGCGTGTTGATTATTTGTTGAGTGTTTTAAAACGCTAATCAGCGTCCTAAAACACTGTAAAGAATTTATTGTGAGAAAATGCAGTTTGCTTAAACCGGAAATTATAAGATTCACGCAAAAATATTATTAGCCACCAAAATCCGCTTTAACCGAATATGGCCTTCTTCTTTCATTTGTGTTTATCATTTTTTAGGGGGTTGACTTTTTTATTTACTATTGTATAAATATAAGTTTATCTTTTTATATTACATTAACTTGAGAATTATTTGATTTCAGGTTTCTTTCTGATAACTTAATTAACGGAACATTCTAATTGTATGAAAATTAACGGATGTCGTTAAAAATGAGTTTATATGATTCTTGATTACACACATAAATGAAATAAAATAATTACGAGATAGTGGATTGCTATTTTTGCCCAACTAATCTTATTTATAATATAGGGCGAGAAAGAGAGAATTAATTCAATTCAGTGTTTAGTTAATTACCATTCGTGTCGGTGCAATCGGTCCGAATATGTTCTACATATTGCAGGTATATATTCTATATATTACCGAGCAACCTAGTTCCATATCAAACCCTATAAACTTTTCAGCCGGACCCTTTACCTTTTATGCTCCCTGACGACGTGTGGGGCGTCTGGGGCGCGTGCGAGGTCAACGGCAACGGCGAGCCCGAGGAGGTCGCGGAGTGTTCCAGCTTGGAACTCACCGCGCTCCACATCTCGAACATGTTGAACGCCGTGGTGACGGTGTAGACTGACGTCTGCCAGGCTGATGGCCTGCTGAACCACCGGGCGTTCTGTGCCGGCCCGGCGTAACATCCGCGGCCGTGTAACGGCGTTAATCCCGAAGATTCGTTTTCACTCTTCGGTACGATGCACCACTGTCGCTCTTTGGCGATAAGTCTATCAACACTTCGGACACACGCGATTAGTTCTATTCCTCAGCCGGTTCACCGGCTAAGAGGTTTGCCTTGTCCTCTGTTCTATCGTCTCGTTCCACTTTTTTTCTTCCTCTTCTTCCTTCTTCCCCTTCTTCTTCGTCTTCTCCACGCCACCCCAACGACGTTACAACGTGACACGATTTATCGCGTACTATCACTCGCCCCCTCAATCGACGTGGCAGTCGTTGTTGTCGTTGTCTTAATGGTCGCACCGTTGGTGGTTTCACTCTAGTCACCCCGAAGTCGCAGCACGCCGAGTCTAGTACTCGTCGTGGTCGTTAACGTCGTTGCGCTCGCTTCGTTTGCCGTTATCGCGGTCGTTGGCGCGCTTCCCGTAGCCGTTGTCCGTGTAACCGTCGTTGCTGTCGTCGGAAATCGCGCCAGCACCCAACGACGTGACATGGCTTCGTCGAATTTCCCTTCTCGTTTTTTATCTGGAAGGGAATTGCCATCGCGTCGATTGCGAGAGAGCGCCGACTTATAGACACACGTATGATGACGACTTGTCGTCTTATTTTCTACGTATTCTCGATATGAAAGTGATTTTCATTCTACCTCCGTCAGAATTTTCCAAAAAACTCAAGTATCAATAAAGTTTTCATTGCATCATATTATATGGCCAAAACTTATCCGTTTATCATAAAATATTTGAGACTAATACATAGATAAAATATATTACAAACTTTAAAGTCTCTACTATATTCATTTTGCAATATTCCATTTCAATTTATTTCAATTCCAATTTAAACAAACGTATTTTTCAATCAAATCCAAGAAGAATTCCTTTTTAAAACTTTCGAGTGCAGTTGAGCTAATTCGATAAGAGATCTACTGTAAATATATTTTCTCATTTAACTCAACTGCCATATATTTTCTAAGTTTCAAGATACGAGAAGAAGTAGAAAGCATAAAGTTAGCTCTCGCTCGATCGGCGATTACAACTTCCATCGGATCGTTTCGTGCCATCTTATTGCGGATAAAGGAAGATTTAATTCTGCCAGACAGCGAAAAGACAGATTAATAGAATTAATGATTAGAAAAAAAATGCTCGCGCGATATATGAAAAAATTGTGGCGAAATAAGAATAACAGATCAATTTGAAGAAACATGACGCAAATTCCAAATTGTGAGATTACATTTATGTAATCACCTCGAAAGTTCTCGAATCAACTTTCTAAAATAATAGATGAACGAAAAGTTTTATAATAGCACGGTATAAAGATCGTAAAGTGCTAAGTGAAAACATGGAATAAAAAGATAAATATGATATACGAATAAATATCAATTCAAATTCTTAGGATTCATACAAAAACCTTAAGAATATTTTGCAGTTAATTTTAATCTTTAGCCACATACAAATAGCTCTCTTTTTAAAATCGATATACGTATAAATTAAATACACGCGATGCATTTAAAAATTAAAGATCGCAAGAGTTTGACTATGAATGTCGTGAAGAATAGCCACGGCTCATGAATAGAAAATTGACTTGCACAGGATTACTTAAGACCGATGAAAGTAGAGTGAAAAGTTAAAACATAGAATTTAAATAGGAAGTGGATAAAACCTGACATCATGTCATCAATCCTGAGCGATCGATCTGCGACGGACATAAAAAAAAAGCAGCCGACTCCTGGCGCATCGATCCTGCATTTCCATGCACCACGATGGTTCCCCCGAGGTTCCCCTTTAATCCCAACCGCGTTGCAAGCAGTGGTGAGCTCGCGTCGAGGGGAACCGCGCATCGCTATCGAGCGAAGCTCGGCGACCACCGGCCGAGCTTGCGAGCCTGCTTCACAACGCCGACCACCCACCCGTATAGGGTGTCTTAAAAAAAAGTCTATACCAATGACGCGGCTAAATTGCTCAACGAAATCGAGAGATGAAAGTCTTGACTTTGCTTAATGATTCTTCTTTATGTAATTTTGTGTATGTCATTGAAATTTTATACGGCTCTATGACTGAGATTTAAGTAACTGTTACGGGTCTTTAATTGTACGAAGGCAAGAGAGAAATTCAAGTAAGAAAGAGAAGGAAAAAGGAATAAATTTTCACAAAAAATGCAGGTACTCGTACTAAATCCAAAGAGGATTTAAACATCGATTAATCACGAATTGTAAGCGTACTAGGGTTCAACAATCTAATGATTCTAAGCACTTGACTATTTACAAACTAGACATGTGTTACTATTATTGTAATCTCAGGACTTGTAAAGAGAATTCTTGGCTTACAATCGTTTGGGAAATGCTGCTCCCAAGAATACTAAAATTACCGTTTTATACACTGAAAAAATTTTCTGATTGAAAATGGACGAATCAGAAATTTCTGGTTAAATTTATTAGAATTCTAGTTGAGATAATCGGAATTCTGGTTGATACTATATTTCTAGTAAAATCTACTAGAATTCTTATTTTTACCAGAATAATTATATTAATCAGAATTCTAGTTATCTCAACTAGAATTCTAATAGGCATAACCAGAAAATTCTGATTCGTCCATTTTCTACCAGAATTACTGTTTAATTTAACCAGACCATTTTTCTCAGTGTATATATGTATACATATCATACACTATGTCCCGAGTATATATATGTATAAGTTATAAACACGTACACGTATATGTAGATCCGTAGACCACAATAGAAGGAGAAAATTGTGAGAGAAGAGGAAGGAAGGCGGAAAGTATAAGGGGAAAAGAGGGAGAAGGCTCGCGGTACCGTACGTACGGTTTACGTTCCCACTAGCCTACTGACTCGATGCTCCCTCTCGATGTCTATCCTTTCCGCTTTGTCTCTTTTTCGCTTTACTATAGCGCCTAGTATCTTCTCCACGATCAGCAAAGAGATCGCGTTGTTTATCAAAATAAGACAAGTATACGCAAACTGTTTTTAAGCCAATTATATCTTTGCAATATTAATTAAACTGCCAAATAAAATATGTCATATTACATTTTTATTTCAACTTTCGGTCCTCAATTAGCATTATTAAATTTTAATTGGGAAACGACCGTAGTTAGGTAAACGTTATGTATACAAAACTCCAACAAGAATGACATTGTTATAATGTAACAATTTTAAGATACTGCAAAATATGTAATATACGTTATTAGATTTTGTGATTTAAAAAAGATTTACAAAATTATGCGATTATTTTTACTTTTTGCAGAATACATTATTCCTTTATCATATCATACATTATTATGATATATTTAACATTGATATTTTAATTATTCCATTTATAAAAATTGAGATGTAATAACGATATTAAACTAACATAATACATATAGGTATAGTAAATAAAGTTAAGTATTAAGCAAATTAAATTACTACAGCTGCGATCGTTTTATCCGCCCGAGCTGAATGTGTGCTAGCGGTAAAGTCAGGTGCAGCAAGGTGCAAATGTTATCAGACCGGTGTAGCAAATAAAGCCTAAAAGTCGGTGAGGTACGGCGTGTGCGCGCACGAGCTCCCGTTCGCGCGTGTGAATTACTTTCGCCCTGGGGGGGCATCGCATCTTATTTAGGTCGTATACATCGAGCATATACTTCGGTTCTGGCACGAGCATGTCAGCGACGTTATTACGGCATCGTTATTATCACGAGAGAGAGAGAGAGAGAGAGGGGGGGGGGGGGGGGGAGGGAGGAGGGAGAGAAATGCACAGGTGACCCGACCATGTGCACGCGATTCGCACTTATCCCTACCTGTCGATCTAGGAAAGACGATTTATGATTAAAGACGATTTGGATATTTATTAAGCAAATAGGAAATGCTAATAAGAGCCGACACTTGGTGTTGATGCGTTTGATTTTATTCAAATGTAATTTTTATTGACCAACACATAATTTAAAAACTGTGGTTTATATAATTTATATAGAATTTGGGAATCCTGTGAGGGTCTGAGATGCTGGTGGAATTTCAAAATTAAATAACAATAATTTTTAACGACGTTGTATTACAAGGAGACAAAGAGAATGAAGAATCTTTTCGTGACGGACATTTAAGTTATTGTAAAATATTTTGTAGACGACAATTTTGTAAGTAGCCGTTAATATGTTTGATTTGCGATATTGAAGATGACCAGATATATGATCGAAACGTTTATCAAGATGTATGTAAATTAAATTAATATATTTATTGCACTGTCACCCTGCGTTGGCTTTTATGCTCCTTTATTGTTCAAGTCAAATGTAATTGTCCATGCATCAATATAATTATCCAAACGTTTCGATCTTCGATTTGGATCCTCTTTAGTGTAAGTTCAATGTCGACGTTTTTAATGAAATATATGTTCTAACAGTGAAACACTGTGTAAAACTGACTACTAACTTCTTTATCCACAGTTATCATCAAATTTTCAAACTTAATATCAATAAAGACATCGACATTGAACTTACACTGAAGAGGATTCAAATCGAGAATCAAAACGTTTTCATCCTCGATTAAAAAATTGTATTGATGCATGGACGATCACATTTGAATAAAATCAAACTATATCAATATCAAATGTCGGTTCCTATTGGCATTTCGTATTTATTGATTTACTTCGTTAGAGCCTATAATCTCTCAGCTAGGATATTTATTTCATACATTCGGCAACAGTCTAACTCGATCTATACAAATAAATGATTCCCTATATAGACAATTTTCAAGCGATAAACATATGTGTTCTTAAGCATGAATAAATTCATATATCAACTGTCACTTAATTGAGATATCAATAATGATATAATAAATTAAATATGCAATATGATTATTGGCGTATATGCATGTATATGTGACAAATCTGCAGCGATACAATTTTTGCATTGCAATAAAGTTCTTGGAACAATTAAGAATTAACATTAAAAGGTGTGTTAGATGAATCAATACTTTAAGTCACACATAACGAGGCTTTATCTTCGTTTAATTTCAAATGACTTATTTTCTAATAGAGATAAAATTAGTAAAACAATTTCAGTAACGATGCCTGATATTTTAAGACACTTTGCATATAACGTAATTTCATGTTTCCTATTGTTGTCTTCGTCCCATCACGTCACGTGGGTATTTCCGGTCGCCTCGCGAGGACACCGTCGTATAGATAACAACGGGAATAGTCTATCTTCTAATATACATTTTATGATTACACCATGTAAATTGTTCCATCGTGTGTAATACCGATGGTACCACATAGTTTTTACACACTATATAGATTCAAACCTAATTTGACTAAATAAATCGTCCTTTCAATAATTTCGCTCAAATTTTTACATCCGACTGTCTCTTCATTTTAAGAAAATATTGTACTTGATTTAAAAAGCACAAGTAAAGTATATGTAACGCCAAAAGATTTATAAGAAAGTGTCTCACCGAGAGAGAAACGCGCGGTCTGGAATTTCTCGAAAAACAAAAACTCGAAATTATATCATGAAATACGTCGAACCACCCTACGTGCATTTCCGGTATTGATTTGCATCCAAGATAATCCGTTATCACATAAAAAAGTTCTTAAGTCTTCTAATACGCATTCAGTCGCATTGGGAAAGGAAGAAATCTCTGATTATAGCCTCGCGAATGCGAGATATCACCGGAATGAGAACCCGTGCTTTTCCATTCGCCTGCGTGCAGCATGCGCTCGCGCACGTATTCGCGCGTTTGTATCGCTGTGCGTGCGATGTAGGTATTACTTAATAATATCCATAACCGGGAGGTAAATGTTGGAGTGGGCGAGAGAACGAGAAGGAGAGCGAGAAAGAGCGGGAGAAACGGAGAGAGGAGAGGGAGAGAAAGCGGGATAAATGTCGCGAAATCGTAAATGCTCCGAGTCATAAGATAATAAGGAACGGTGGAAAATCGATGATACGAAAATGAAAAGAACATCATTTATTCCACAGCATCAACAAGCTTTCTTTTTAGTTAAGTGAATTTTTTGCGCGAGAGAAGAGATTTATTAATTGAGATCCGCATGCGTCATTAGACATGAAGAATAAAGCACACTTTTTCACGATATTATACAAAAAAAATCCTGTATTCTTTTAGAAAAAATAATTCAATTTCCTATCTTAAATCTCAGTATTACAATTGTATTTCGCGCTAAATATACTGCCCTACTATCCAATGCTAAATATTGTAAGATTCATTTCGTGTTTCCACTCGCATAAATAAAAACGAATGCATCTATATTCGACGGTAAACACACTTAAACGTTAACGGATCAAATTTAAATGAAATTCTTGAGTGTTATTTTTAAATAATATTAATACAAATATATTTTAAAATAAAGTAAAATAATTTTTATTTTATTCCTCGACGAAAACAGACCATTTAGCGAATTTTTTAAAACAAATCACTGCGGTTATTTTATTAATATGCCATTTGTTGTTTCTTAGTTGGACCGAACTTAACAGTCGTATACATATAACTGTTCAAGAAGGAACATTCGCAATGTATGAATTATGGAATTATCTTTGGTTCCACTAAGAATATGGCTTCAATTTATTATTAATTCGTTGAAGATGGCTTAAAAGAAGACCGAAACGTTCGTAATCGAAGAATGATGTAAGCAACAAGAATTCATATATAATTCATATAATAAATATATATACGCTAACGTTAACTGCGATATGCTCTCAGTTGCCTTTAATGTTCTATTACCACAACTATTTATAAACGCATAAGAATATGACCGAGCTAATTTTATCGTGCCAAAATAATTGATCAAATCTATTTATTAAAACCGTTTTGAGATTTTTAAAGGCTGCAAAAGTAATTGTTTTTTTAACACGGTATAAATAGAAAACATGATAACCACGTTTGACGATATGAACTTTCCATTGACGAGGAAGATAATATACTGCCGTATCAACTCTCAAGATCGACTTTCTTGACGCTGTCTGACGTTATGACGTAGAGCTATTCCCGAGAGAGGCATCTTCTCTCTGGGGAAAGAGGGAACCTGCCCGAAACGAGCCGAGGGGATGAGTTTTATCCTGGAACCCACCACTGCGTCGTTCATCAGACTGAATAATTCCGTAATGTCGCAGGAATCCCCCGAGGACGCGCGTCGAGATATCACAAAGAGAGAAAAACAACCCCGAATAAGTCGCGGTGACACTTGCTCGTCCCGTCGTCGTCGCACTCGCTCCTCCCCCTCCTCCACGTCGGCGGACGCGTTCGCATCACTCACTTTCACTGACTCGTGCGCGGCCCGTGCGGGCCGGCCGCTGCGGTTCCTCCGCGCGTAAGGGGTGGCACCGCGGGGCGCCGGCACGAGAAAACGTCGATACTACTCTTTTTCCCTCTCGTCGCGGCGCCGCCAAATAACGACGACGACGACGACGACAACGACGATGTGCACGACGGTGTCTGCCAAGTACGTAGCAGGTGAAGACGAAAGCGACGTCGGTGCCGTCCTACACCGGCACTCCGATACTCCTCCGTGGGTCCGTTCGCGGGGCGTCGACTGGCACACTCGCGCGGACAGTCACGAGCAGCCCCTCCGCATCCCGACTATCCGCGCGCGAGGGCCGCACGCTGGCCAAGTAACCGCGGCGACGACGACGACGACGGGCTCCGGCTCGCCGTGTGCCATCGGTCTCTTCGCGGACGCGGTATAGTTGCGGCGACACGCGGAGTGTCGGAGATTGCGCTCCTTTTCTCTCTCTCTCTCTCTCTCGTTCTCTTCCTCGCGATCGTCGTACGACGCGACGCCGGTCACTCCGCAGTGTTGTTGGAGTTGGAGAACGCACGCGGAGAACGCACTCTCTACGGGTCACTCCGAAACGGCCGAGCGCATGGGAGCAACGGTGCTCGCGTGGGAGAGGAGGAGCAGGGAGAGACCGGGAGAGATTACCGCGAGGCACTTGAGGGAAAAATCGCGACTATGTCAATTGCGAACGATCCCTTTCCACGGGCACCGTGGCTGTCGCGCGACCGTGGCTCTGGGTTGACTGGTACGCGTCGCGCAAGACCAGAGAGAGCCAGCCCCACCGTTCGCCCTCTCGTTCCCTCTCTCGTCCCCCTCTCTATCAATGCCTCTTTGTCGGTCTTTCGCGTTTGCAAGCCGATTGAAGAGAGAGGGAGAAAGAGACGAAGAAAGCGTGAGTGCGATGGTGAGGAGGGCACGGTGCGCAGGGCACAAAGTAGGAGGCGGGGGAAGGGTGGAAGGGACAAGGAGGGGACATGCGAGGGAGGAGGGAAAGAGGGAATGCGCGTTGTGTGTGAGTAAGGAAATTCTCTCC
>NW_017296956.1:782780-833635 GCF_001594075.2 Trachymyrmex cornetzi
GAGAGAGAGAGAGAGAGAGAGAGAGAGGAAAAGGGTAGTAAGGGTTGCTGTAAACAGGATCACGTTGGGATAGGTCGAGTTGCAGCCCATGCTCCCTTCAATACTTTCCGGAGTCTTCCGCACGGACGCGGACGATGCTCTGCGATCGTAAGGAATCCCCTTCGATGTTAACTGTCCTGATTACAAAGGGTGGATACAGGATGTTCATAATATAAATATAAACTTTTGCGATGGTTTCAGCTTGAAAAGTTCTAATACATGCGTATGCTACATTACATCACTGCGACATGATGTCATACGGGATAAGGTTATTAGGAGAGATATAGATTCTAATGCGGATACCAATTTATAGATTCTGATGCTATTTTTAATCGTGACAAGTTTTTATCTAATTTATACATATATATCATAGATAATTTGTATAATAATTTACGTTTCCGTATTCATGTGTGTTATTTACAGAAATTTTGATTTATAATATAATAAAAATAATTCTCGTTTTAGGAATTATATCTTTAATTGATATACTAAAAGAAAGATTATTTCTGTTCAAATTATTGATTAATCTTCTTGGGGAATATATATTGTATAATTAAATAAAATTTTAAATCCATTAGTTAAACCTCGTTTAAAATGCGCTTTTTTTCATCCGACGTTCCGATTATGTCAGCTCTTCGTTGCGCGCTAATAAATATAATAAACGACGATTTCATAACGATCCCTTCGTAAATGTAACACATATGTGACAAGAGGGTGGAGGGGAAATGGAGAGGGGGTTAAAAGCGTTTACTTTCTGTCTAGCGAGGCCGGTTACAGAATGGCGCACGCACTTACCGTGCCACGATCGATCCTAAACGATCGATTGGTAGGGATACCGTCGTCGTCGTCGTCGTCGTTGTCGTCGTCGTCGTCGTCGTGGTCGTCGTGGTCGTCGTTGTCGTCGTCATCGTCGTCGTAGTCGTAGTCGTAGTCGTAGTCGTAGTCGTAGTCGTAGTCATCATTGTCGTTGCCACACGAAGCAAGCGTTACTTTAACGGAAAGGCATCGCCATTGTCGTCATCTAGGTGTTACCGTTAAGGCTAATCGTGATTCCTGATTCCGTAGTTAGAACAGCGCCGTTCGACTATCGGGAACCGAACGTTGATGAGAATTTCAAGAAGGCATCGGTAATTTATACGAATGAAGATTGAACTACCACCGAACATTTAAACTTGAACGTATCATTTCAGTTTAACGTTGAATGCACCTTAACCTTTCTATTATCAAGGAAAATTACAAACTTTCTTTGAAGCAGTGTCTTTTGTGTCTTTATAACCTTAGATATATCTCTTACTATTTTTTAAATATATTATAAAATGTCAAAATAATGTAAGGTAACAATGAAAATTAATTATTTGCAATTATGTACAACTTATATTGGATAAAATTGCTCACAATAACTTCATTAGTTTTCATAGTTACGATCAGAAGAGTTAAAATTAAATTACAGTCTTTTAACAATTAAATATGAAGTTTATGTAATAAATAATAGATAAATAAATTAAAATTAATATAGTGATTATAGAGAGATTGCTGAAAAATTTGGCAGAAGTGCGGAATATTTTTAAGGAGTGCTTGTACATATAATGACTCACAAGCTGATATATATAGAATGAAAAGAGAAATGTAATAGCAATCGTCGATGAGTTTTTCGAAATATAAATTGATACTGTAGAGTCTACACGGAGAAAAATGTAAAGTAATATACACTCGAATTTTAGTAAATTGTATAGAATTGGAAGGTCCATATATAGGAACAGACGTCAACGTATGTACAATTTTCTTTAATTTCTAATGAAAATGCAATCGTCGATTAGTCATAATAAAGTACTTTTTACATTTCGTAAATCTATGCTTTAGAAGAATTCTAATAAATTTCATTTTACACAGAAAACAATATAAAATACGGAGAATACACACAATGTAAAGTAATATAAGCTAGAATTCTAATAAATTTTATGGAATTGACAGGTCCATTGTATACGACATAACCGTACTGTAAGGTACTTTTTACATGTCGTAAAATAAATTTATAAATTACCATACGTCTTAATACAAATTACTTTATCGGCGAGTTTTTCCTTAGCATTGACAAAATTTACTTTACTGCGTAGTAAAAAAAATACAAGTGTATAAATGTCCTGTGAGAGTTGTTTGCTCATCAATCAGTCTTGAAAAATAGTACGATTTACTCCAGACAACACAAAGTATCCAAAATCAAGATATAAGATGTTTTTGACGTCTAAAAGACGTCCTAAAGATTTCTTATGTCTTAATTTTACACTTTGTATTGCCTGAGACTTTACTATAAGCATGATTTACTTTACTGAAAGTATAATTTATTTTACTGTAATAATCACTCGAAATGATATACTACAATCATAACGTATTTTTTAATTTTAGGCAAGTAAAATTTATCGTAAATTGTACAGAAACAACCAGAATATTTTTACTAGTCTTTTAAGGTCAAAATTTCTCAACTATTTTTCTCCGTGTAATAATTTAAAAAATCTAATAATGCTATGGCCGTAAATAAATAACAATCATCGTTTTAACGTCTCTTTCTTCTTTTGCTAAGCTTTATACTTAAAGTGCTTCATTTATATATGTATATCCTCTTTCTTGTTAGTAAGCATTCTAACACTCATTCATTTCTCTTAAGTAACCACTGTAGACAGTTTCTTTTCATATTCATTACGTAGTTTCGTAACTCATTTCTATATTTCCACGCATTTCTATAATTGCGTGCATATTTTCATAATTGATCAAATTATACCAGATATTTCAAGCTAAATGTTTTAAATCTGGTATTGCATGGCATTGTTATACCGTTTTTTCGGCGTAACAATTCCTCTTCGTTCAGAATTGAAATATATAGAACTTTTTTTCAATGATCATATAAAAGCATCCGCGACACTCGATATCGCACCGTTAGGTCGTTCACTCCCTCCCACTCAAACTCATTGTCGTTTCGCGTATTATTCCAGATGACGGTTTCTCCGCAGGTACGTGGGAAGACGCGGCGCGATCGAATCGATCGGCCCAAACGGGAAGAAGGATCTCCATTATCTGACCGTGAAAAGAATGAACCGAAATTCTTAAAATCTGACATATAAAACCGGGCCGATGCTGTGCGAGATAGAAGAACTATCGATCGTTAGGATCTGATCGTTTAGATTTCAAAGTAGGTACTCGTATCTCGGATACCTACTTATCAAAGTACTTTCGTCGCTCGGAAATATTTACATAACGTTGCAAATTGAATTTTGTCGGTAGCAGAGGTTCATGCTAAGAAAATTTCCTAAAAAAATGGGGTTAACATGTTATTATCGCAGTCAGACTTTTTTTGCAAATATTTTGCGAAGCGTGCTTACTTTACACTTACTTGCATTTGATACTTTTTTCTATACTTATTACGAAGGCGCATATTAAAAAATACATTTGAAATGTGATTTTTTAACCAATTAAATATAAAATATATGTATATGACTTTATGTATTACTACGATCACACACGTAGTGCTCATATTTATATTTATATTATAATTACAAAGTGATGTTAAAGAGTTAACTTTAGCAATTGAGTAATAGTCAAAATAAGTCTTGCCACTTTTTCACAAACTCGACTATCATTAAAAATTTTTTTAATACGGTGAACGAGTTAATAAAGAATAATGTAATATTGCAACAATGTACTGTTATGTGGACGGTGATACTACTGTTATTGCGAATTCTCACAGTTTTACCGACCATATGGGCGTGGAATCGTGCGGGTTTGGTAGAAGACTTGTGACGCAATAGTCTACCGGTTATCTGTGATGGAAACGACAAATTACAGTTATTTACGCGCATCCACTGTCAATGACCCATGCGGCTTGAAACCGGACACAAAAGAGCGATGAATCGAACGGTCGAGGACGTTGCGGTTTTGAGTCGGAGCCTGAATTGGGAATTTTATCAGCAATTCCCGATTCACGTGAAATCCCGTTATTATGACATCTCTCCTTTTATAGTATTTATTATATATATATATATATATTGTAATAAATAAATGCCGCTGAATCTCCCAAGTTATTTAAATCAATACTTCAAAGAAGAATTAATAAACACACACACTAATTGTTGGTTGTGTTAGCCTATCCGCGATGTCAGTATAGGATTTTGATTGGCTAACGCAACCAAAAATTGGCTATTGTAGCCAATTAAAAATGCTATGCCATATTTTACCATCTAATTAGTTGCAGCAACTAATCTTTTCTTTCAGTGTATTTGTATTAATTCTCCTTTAAAATATTGATTTTAATAACTTGAAAGATAGAGCATTAATCATGATCATTCCTATTATAATGTATTATTATTAATGTAGTAATTAGTAGGTAATTAATATTATTCGCTATTTTATGTGAATTGATTTAATTAAATAACTGTAAAATTTATAATCCAAGAGACATATAACTAAAGCGGGTATGATCTCTTAAAATAGAATTTATAATCCAAGAGACATATAACTAAAGCGGGTATGATCTCTTAAAGTTATTTATCAACGTTCTTTGAAGTTACACAAATCAATTAAAAATTATATTACATGTACTAGTGAATAAATGTAAATAATCATTTATTTATAGAGACACAAGTTAATCTTCGTAAGAATATGTCATACCTTCTTCAATCATTTGCCCTTTTAATTTATACGGTTAAGCCGACAAGATACAGCAAGACGCTTATTAAATTCTTAGAAAGGCAAAATTAAATATGCTATCAAGAAACAAGTTCTTTTTTTACTTCAAAAATCAGGACAAAAGGCCATGTTTCGTCTGTCAGAACAATAAGCAAAGCTCCTTATTTTAAACAAAATGTTCAGTCGAAATTTATTTGAAAAGAAAATTGACTCGGTGAGATGCGAAAGAAGGAGTCAACTGTCAACTTCACTGTATCAATAATAATTTACGTTCTCTTTCGTGACCAGCTTAGATACCACGATGTTGCTTACGTTCCGCTTAGAGTAGCAACCCCTGGTATCGTTGCGATACCAGTGTAAACATAATCCAACCGAGGCGCAACGTGACACGAGGACGGTAGGATCTCGTGTACTTCATTGCGATCGAGGTGGAGAAAAGCGGGGGTGGTCGAGGGGTTTTTTTTTTTTGTTTCGCCTTTTTCCCGTGCGAGAGGGAAGAAGGCGAGGCGACGAGGCGAGTTGGGGCAACGCGATCGATAGGCATGTACGCGTTATACATATACGTGCGATCGATGCGGGCCTAGGCAGGCTCCCCGTAAGAGCGAAGGATGTATGTATAGGTATGTAGGTAGGTAAGTAGGTAGGCAGATAGGTAGTAGGTAGGCACAGTAGGTTGGTAGACCACGTTGAAAGTGCACAGGGATGTACCGTTAGAGTCACTTCACCCACCGCGACCGGCGTCGTCGTCGTCGTCGTCGTCGTCGTCGTCGTCGTCGTCGTCGTTAGGTCTGAACTTTTCCGACGCCATTGTCATTCTCGTCGCTGTAAATCGCCGCCGAAAACCAGCCGCGGAATCGTCGTGTCGCGATGGCGCAATTGCGCCGTGAAAGTACCGCAAATTTGTGACGCGATGCTGCTGGAATAGAGCCGAAGGAAACTTTCCACTCTCTGGGACCAAGTTGTTTCCTGATAACGTTTATGACTTCTGTCGTCATTTGCATTAGTAAACTAATCATGTTTGTCTATGTATGTATGGTAAATTGATTTAGATCTAAAACTTGCTAATTATTATCAAATATCTGTAAAATATATTAGCGAGAAGTAATAAATATAAAAGTTAAATTGGAGGGGAATCAATACAATTTTAAATATGAAGTAATATGAAGAAATAACATCTAATGGTTGTTGTGAAGTGAATAAATTAATAGGATAATTTATTTCGAATTTTACTGGCTTATTTAGTAACCTACTTATCGAAAAGTAAAAAATTACGACAGACGAGTCAAATGTTACGGCCTTATTTAAATTCTCGTAAATATACTGCAATTTTCAGCTAATCAAAGTAACATTTCTCTGTACGTTCTCTCTGTAAATATTCAATTTCCATTTCCGTCAAGCTTTTGCTACTACCAAATGGATAGAATCGCCGGCAGAACGCCGCGCGTATGAAGTTTAATCGTAGGAAATACAGGAACTCGTTTCTCCCGCGAACCGCGTTTACAAGAATTATTTTCCGTGTCTACGCGCGAATTATTGGAGCGCAGTAACCATGCTCGTTGAAAAAGCCGTCAGATTGAACTCGCGAGCGATATCCCAAGGTCGAAAGTCTCCAAGCCGTTTTCTTCGGTAAGAAACTCAAGTCGGCTCGTTAATGACGAATGTGTAACCATCGAAATCTACTATACGCGCGATTGCACGGGTAGTTGCTTTCTCATTTTGGGTACACCGAGCTCTTTCGGTGGGAAAGGCCGCAGCGTTGTAACTGCGAGCAAGTTGTAAGGTGAAATCTCTAGGCAAACTCCGTCGTAAATTACGTTGCGACAACGAGGCGTTTGACAAGCGGTCCCCTCGAATACTGTTGCACGAACCGAGTCCGGCCTCTTGCGGCGCAGAGCGAATTCGAAATATCGATTCTTTGTTTTTTTTTCCATGCGTTTTCTTATGTTTCGTTTTATCTGAAATTGACAGCTGATAGTTCATAGTGCACTATTATTATTATTTTTTTTTTTGTTTCTTGACGTCAAAGTTATACGAACAATTTTTGTCACTGCCCAAGTACCTACAGAGCGAAAGCCGATAAAATATCTGATAGAATTGATAACATGACGAAATATTTGTGAAAAATAGCTAGCGATTATTTATTATTATTAGCATACTTATTTAAATACTTATTTGAATATATTTATGTTCCATTTAAATTGAAATAAAAATATAAAATTAATATGCACTTTAATCTTTCTCATTTCTGCATCATTTTAATTCGTATTAGGATAAATCCCGACAGAATTCTTAGGCTTTTCCGCTGGTTTCGTGAACTAGGAATGATCCGATGAAAACGATAAGGAGAAGGTGAGAGAAAGACGGAGAAAAAGGTGGTATATATTTAGGCGGGTTGGACCGATGCCAAGCTCATCAACGAAAATGAAATCTAGGTCTCTCTCTCTCTCTCTCTCTCCTTCTTCTCTTTCGCTTCAAGTCACTCTCAGCTGCTAAAACGACGACGAATTCGCGATACACGCGTACGAAATTTTATCTCGTTGACCTGCCTTTGCATTTTGTCGAGTTGTATATAAAGAAACAAGAGTCAAGTAAAAAGTAAAGATTCATGTATATAGAATTAGGCAATCTGTTTTACGGAATGATGTTACCAAAGATCTATGATTCGACTTTGTAAAATTATTACCAAAGATCTATGATTCGACTTTGTAAAATTATTACCAAAGATCTATAATACAATCAGAGGATTTTGTAAAATTAACCATCTGTTCTGTGTATCATTGTTTCTTGAGAGATTAAGAAATCATAATTTGAAACTAATCTATGTATAAAACGTGCACGGAATGAGTAAAAATATTATGAGATCAACACTTTTCGAAGATATAAATCCGACATTGAAAAATTTTAAACGAAATATATAAAATGTATGCTATACGGATTTAAAAATCTATAAAGAAAGAAATCTTCCTTATCAAGGCATATTATCAGGTGAATTTGTAAGGAAGATAGATTCTTAGAAACGGTGGTTTAACTGATTTATAACCGTACGCTCTCGGCAGTTCAGTTTACCTTGCACGAAACGACTTCGATAAACGTGATTCTAATAAACGGGGTTCTACCGTACAAGCGATGATAAACATTTCGCTACAGCTCTTGCGCGACACTCCAATCACCCTTTATTATGGTGTCGATGCATACCCGGAGCTTAGCTGGTGGCTAACTCAGAAACTGGCTGTCGAAGAAGGCGCGAGAGCGTGCGAAGGGAGAGAAACGTCTGTCAGGCTAGAGCCTCGCTTTCCCCGCCCGCGGCACCAAAATTGTTTCCGGACCTGGGTCGGGGTCCAGATCCGATCATAACCCGATCCCGGGTCCATTTCTGTCAGTCGAGTCCCTCTCGCATTCTCGTGAGTTGCGCCATGTGCGTGTAAAAAAAAAAAGGAAGAAAGAAATGGGCGTGTACTCTTGTATACGTATAGGATATTATTGAAAAGATACGATGTACGATTTGTAATAATTCTAATAATAATTATATAATATCTATTTCCTTCTATGTTCAATTCTACTTACAAAATAATCGCAATATTATTATTATAATATCTATGTTATAACCACACTTCTCTCTTCAAAATAAATATTATTACTTTCAATAAATAAAACCGTAAGTAAATGATTATATTAATACTTAATTTGTTGTGCTACAGGTATTGTTTAATATATAAAAAACGCTCAGAAAATATATAAACACGACGCTTCAGAATGAGTTTTAGGAACTTTTTGTTTGAAGAGAGTTTCCTCTCTCAACATTGCGTAATTAGTTTTAATTTTTTATACTTCAAAATAAAATAATGGATGTTTATAAAAAAAAAAAAAATAAAAGTTAAGTGCACAATGTGTATTCAGAACACGTTTCAAGTCGTGTCATAACATTTCAGAATTCGATTGCATAGAAAAGCGACTAGATCAGTCAACGTCGTCTCGATGCCTCGAGATCGTACTGTCGACCATCCGATATTTCTGCCTAGACACACTTCACCCTCGCGCGATCCACGAGTTGATCGTTTTCACAACAATCCCATCTAGCATAAATCTATCTGCGATTATTGCGCAAACCCTCAATAGCTCACCGACACGGCTGCACTTTATCGTTGCCCGATCTATTTTCAAACGCCGCCGGCTAAGCCGGCGGATATGCTCCGACATCGTGTGCGTATATGTATATATGTACACACATTATATGTATATACATATACATATATCTACATTATGCCTTGGACACGTATCTTTTCTACCGTAACACATTGCTTAACCCCTTCTGAGCCGCATAATAATGTGCTCTCCTGTTTTACGAGTTCTAACTAACTCTATACATATACTGCTGCATTCATTTATACATAATTTGAATTTCCGATACGATTTTTTTACATCGCCCCGTGCTCTGTTGCCGATCATATAATTTGTAAGTAATTGAATTCATATGTTATTGTATTCGTGGGACATTAATGTCATTGATTCCTTTATAATCAGCTTAATTTGTCATATGATTTGTTTAGTTGTTTATCAGATAATATCATTTGTACTATTTGGTATAAATGTACTCACCGCAAAGTGGTCGTCAAATACGCGAGTAGAATGAAAGTAATGACCTTACCTGAAATAAAAATACAAGTGTCAATACGGAATGAAGTATATTTATTGCTTAACTAAATGGAATAATGTCCACGAAAAATTAATTTTATGAGAAATTTTAATAAAAAGAGCGATGAGTAATAATAACCGATAGAGCTTTGAATAATTATAAAAAATGTATTGACATATATCTGTACTTTCATATTTTAGACATTTTTTAAATTATTATATTATAAAATATTATTTAATGTGCCGATATAATACATATGATCGTACACGCTATTTCATTTCATAATAATTTTAAAGGTTGGATTCTGTTAAAACAAATAAAACACATAATTTTAACTCAATTTCATGCTTCCTCTCACAAAAGAAATGTAAAATTATATAAATATATATTATAAAAATTATACAATTTCATTTTTTAAATATACAAAATTGTACGTTTTCACCAAAATCAGTACTGTTGTATCTAATCGCGTAAATATGTTTTTATATTATACATCTTTACATTGGATTAGAAAATTATATAGTAACAATAATGTATTTTATAGTTCCTATGTAAAGTACACATTTTTGTAATATATAACATAATAGTAATATATCACGTATATTATATTTATATTTACATGTATGTTTGTATGTCAATGACAAACTTAATAAAAATTGTATGTAATTTGTTGGCAAATTAATGTTTAAACATTTATATGTAAATACTTTATTATTTTATAAATTATTTATATACGTAAATATATATTTGTTAAACTGAACTTTCATTGTAAATTTAATATTTTAGCAAATTGTTTGATTTTTATGAAAAAGAAAAATTCATTCGTACATTGTAACTTTATATGTATGTAAATATACTTTGATAGTGGGTCTCAAAATTACCCACTATAATCGTTATAATTTTGTATATAATGTTTTCACACAATGCATATCGCGCGCCTTTATGATTCTTATCTCCGTGGATAATGAAACTTTTAAATAATCTAAAAGTAAAGCGTAGTAAAATATCAAATTTACGGAAGCAACCTGATCGTCTATTAGGTTAGACAGGATGACATTGTACCGATTGAAATTCTTCTCAAAACATCGTCTGGCACTCCGTAAATATAAATTGTAACGTTTAATTGACCAACAAACAAAAAAGTTGAAATTTGATCGGATAACGCCCCGTTTAACTAGAAATGCATATCGCATCTGAACCGTTTGAAACTAGTAACTAGTAGAGTTCTCTAGTAAAAGTCAAGTCATGAGAGGCACCGATCTCCTGATTAGTCAGATTTCGAGTCCCTTTAAACGTCGCCATTTGCAGATACTTTCGGTGTGGTAGTGAATCTGTGAATTGGTACGAGCAACTGTTTCATGGTGTAAATTAGTGTAGAAGACGCGAACGCGAAATCGGACTATCAACTGTCAACCATGATGGAATTGTGCTATTTCCGGTCGGTACCCGACATCCAGCAATGGCGTCCTTCTGCTCTTATGTCTTAACTCTTACTAGAGGAACTCTAGTAACTAGTAAACACGCCCGTCGTCGACGCGACGGTTCTCGAACGCAATTGAACGTGGCTCTACGCGCGATAAGCGGATGTATCGCGAAGATGCAGAATAACTTCAATCGCTTGAAGTTGTCGAAAAATGAATTCGAACGCTGCCGACGAAAGAAATGTTTCAAACAGAAAGCAGGAATAAAAAAAAAACAAAAATATAAAATCAGTTATGTAACAGGACGTGCTGCACGCCATTTTTTATCCTGACATTCACTTCGACTTTTTGTATCTCGAGAATAGCTGACTGTCGCGCGCGATATACCGAAGCAAAACCGCGCGAGAATCGATGTATCATCCGCCATCTCGTCTCTCGCGCGCGCGAGAGGCGATCGTTGTCGGCGAGGAGTTCTGTCGCAATCGGAAGTTCCGTCTCGCAATCGGCGGTGCGTCGTTCCGATTCGACGCACTCGCGCGAGTAGAACGGTTACCGCGCGGATCGGTGAACGAAAATATGTTCGTCCGAGAGCGCTTGTGTTTCGCTTCTTCTCTTCGCCGAGATCCATGTTCGTCCGCGCGAGTAATGTAACTATAACGTTTTTTACGTTTCCTCTTTCCCCTCTCCACTCAATTCTCACAGCCAATGATTGATGCGTAATACTTATACGGTAGTATGATATTTATCAAAAATTTTTGTCTTATATATTTTCTTATATCAAATTTTTTTAAATTGTTATGCGAAAGAAATATTTATTTAAATATTTATTGTCCTTCTACTTCATTCTCGTTTAAATTTTGTATACCAATAAGAACAGATCGTAGGAACTTATGAGCACAAGCAAGTGTTTAATTACGATTTTAATATAAAACTGTATAATGACAAATGTTTCAGCTATCCTGTATCAGGCCATCTTTAAGGTCGGATTATAAAATAGTTACATAAAATAGTCAGTAAAATAATTTAATTAAATAAAATTTAATGAGTCACAAAAGTAAAATATTATCGTAATTAAGCACGAATATCTAGCTTGTGTTCATAAGGCCTTTTATTCTTATTGATGTTTAATCCGCCGAGCTCATTATAACTTTTTTATTGTTAAAATTGGTGTTTTATAAGTTTCTTCAGTTTTCATTAAAATCGTTATTATATAAACTGCGAAACTGAACATAATCGTATATTTATATATATATATATATATGTGTATCATCTCTCATTTTCATGTTATCCATTTGCTATAACAATTCAAAAAACAAAATTTTCCAGAAAATAAATTTCAACGTTTTAAATTAATAAAACTTTGTAATATTAATTTTGGAATACAATTTTGGTATAATAACTGCAGATTGTAGAAGAACAAAAAATATATTCTTTTTTTTTCTGCAAATTTCTATTCTTTTTCTGCATAAATGAAAACTTTTTTTAGTTATATCGTTGTTGTAAATGAGCGATATAAAATAGTTTCTAATGACCATCTTGCAGATTTCTCACAATGCAACGGGTGGTGCCTGTAGCTTTTCCATGGTCGCTGCGTCGGCAAAGACGAGTGTCGGCGATAAATTTGCAGCGATTCCTATATATGTGTGTATTTTGTGTGTGTGTATATGTATATATATATATCATGCGCGGTCGATACTACTTGCGAATGATCGAGTACGCAAATAGTCCGTCTGAGCGCTGTCGGTCGAGTCAAGTTGAAGTCGAGTCGAGTCTCGAGTCCGAGAAGGGCCGAGTGGAGCCGAGAGCCGAGAGAGCACCGAGACGACCGGCCTTGCAAGGCTGCAGGTCGTTCAACCCTTGGCCTACTGCCGTCACGCGCGTCACGTAACGCGCGTACGCGCGAACGGGGATAGCCGTCGAACGTTGGGGGAAGAAAAAGGACGAGCGGACGTGTGGTCTGTAACTTAGAAAATGTTGGTGAGGGCTGAAAGAGTCACGCGCTCGCGATGTATTTGCGGTGGTAAATTTTCCCAATTCTCGACAAATGTGGCAAATTTTCCTTTTAACGGTTTTCAGAGGCGGGTGAAATTAAAAAAATTCCTTTGAGAGTTTCTGTCAGCGCGCTGTAAGTAAATCAAAGAAAACCTTGTGCTTCCTTCTGTTCCGTGTAAAGTTTTGAGAAAATTGAGGGATCTAAATACATAGATTTAGAATTTGAGAGATTTTTTTATTATCAAGAACCGAAAGCTCAAATATTGTTAGAACTTATACATCCGCTTTGATTTTTTGAACTTGAAGAAAAGAGAGTAAAAGAGAAAGATGTAAAATTACTTATTTTGTGTGAAATATTTCTACATATTTTTATATATTTATTTGTATTTTTTTATTTGAAGGAACGAGATAGTTTTGAACTTTTATAGACTTTTTTGTAAACCTTTTAGAGAAAAACTATATGTTAAGTAGGTTAAATAAATGATCAAAACTACAAAGACTTGCGCGATTTTATATGATAATAAAAAATGCATTTTTTTCACGAATATATTTAAAAAATAATCCTAACGCAATTTATACTTCTACATAAAAAAAGTCAAGACATGCCATGGTCGCGTGCGATTTGCGCAATGCAGGGCTTCGTTGTCGGACATATTATTGCCACGTAAAGCACCGAGTAAGCTCGTTAAAGACAAATCTTGAGCGACAGACGGTCATGCTGGATTAACAGACGTGATTGATTAAAATATATTTTTCAATGTTACCATGCGGAAAGAATAAAAAAAGATTTTATCACACGTTTAATTTTATAGTATATCATAATTTAAATATATACGATTAAAAGAGATCCATTATCGAGTATATATAAACTAGCTGTGAATTGAAAAATGTCAACACAATACTTTTCTTTTTCCTTGGTAGCGATCAAACATTTGCGATTACATTATATGATCTAATTATAACGGATCTTAATATTCTTATATGAAACAAATTTTGGAAATTAATTAAGATCCGTAGAGATGTATTTTTCTGTTATAAATGTAAAAAGAAATTTTCGACAATAATACTTTTATAACATAGATTTTAAAGAATGACTTAATTGTTGACTTAAAATTTGCGTTCATTTTTTTTTCACAATTAGACTTCTTAAATTTAAAAATAATTGTAAACTAAAAAATTAATCATTTCAATAACACGTTGCATTATAGACACTGATATTTTGGAAAAAAGAGCGAAATTCGCGATTAAAAATGAAAAGAATAACGACTAATTTAATAAAAATAATAATAGCGCCAAGAATCGAAATTGGTAATGATAACAGGAATTTGTCGTGCTACCGTCAAATTTAAATCGCATCATTCTTGCAATCAGTCATGTTAACGGAGCCAGTCGATGCGACGCAGTTGAGGCCAACAATAATAATAACGATAACAGCAACTCCGTCGGGGAATGCGCTGGGTAGTTCTCCCGGACACGAACGGTAAAACGACAAGGAGCTCGACCTCCTAACCCCTAGACCTGCGGGACGCGCTCGCGCACGCGATCACGTTTTCTCATAGCTCGCCTTTTCCGTTACGCGGTAATTTTACGCGAAATGCGCGCACATGATCAAAACGGCGCTTTTAACGTGCGAGAACGGTAGCGCGAATCTTGTTGTAATTGTCGTGACTATACCAGGAAAAATTACCTGCAGAATAACCGGTATTCACGCCCTTACTCGCTGCTGCGTCTTTCAAGCCTTCATCATAAGCGTCTTAAAAGTGTGATCGCGACACGATCTTCTCCGATCGCAGACTTGGATTAATGATACCTGTTAAGCCAAACGGCGGATTTACTCGCGTCTGATGATACTGATTACATGGACGGTAATTTTCTTTGCGTCTTGGATAATTATCTAGTAATTATAGTTAAAGACTTGCCGATTATTGACATGTTATTATTGGCCAAATTCAGCACCATTAACTGTAATTTAACCGACTACTCATTTCCTATATCATAATGCTGTCTATAATTAAGACGGGAAAAAAGTATAGCCACCGATAAATGACGTTGTGTGGTGGAAGTATCTCTGTATCTCACGTAAAATCTATGGGTCTAGTAACCACATTGACGTACAGCTACGTCATATAAAATCAATGCGTTGCCGACTATTGACGTACTAATGCGTCATATAAGACGATGGGTCAGCGATTATCGATGTAACGTTACGACTCTTTGTCCGTTGTATTTTAATATTAACTTCACAACACTGATCATTATTTACATCAACATTCTACAGATAAACGTTTAAGCGATCTCCAGACATAAAACATAACGGTAAATGCTACTTATAAATTTAATTCTCGAGTATAGCTTTATCAAGATGTAATCATTTTTAAATATCTGATGAATGAACATTTTATTTGCAGCACGCATTTAAAATGTAATTATACATGATATATATGTCTTGAAAATTAAAAAAATATTTTCTGGAATATTTTTTAGAGATTTCGAAATATAAATATGAATTTATAATTTAAATAAATTAAATGCATATATTAATAGTACAGGAAAAAATGTCGTATACAGTTGTATACAATATTTTATCTACATTTATTAAAAAGTTTATCTATTAAAAAATTTATTTATTAAAAAGTTTATCTTAACTGTTACTTTTGTAATCATGGATGATGGAAAATGAAGATCAGATATGAATTAGCAATAATAATAGTCTAAAATATATAGGAAGAAAATCAATAATTTTTGCGTTCAGTCTCAAAATAGAACTATTGAACGTCTGACATCGTTGTAATAGCTTTTCATTATTTTTAAGGAAAATAATAATAAAATTTTATTTAATTTAACGTTTAAATATCTAAAAATCTGATAATATTTACATAGAAAGAACTTAGCGTTACTCATTTGTTGCAATGGCTTGTAATAATCATTAACTTGTTCTTTGAAATAAATGCAAATGTGTGCATTTAAACAATATTCCTTATTATTAATTCAAATTTTAATAATTATAAGGACTCTGCAAGAATTACACGTCTTATTATATATGCAATTATATTTAAAAAAATAAAAATTATATAAGTTTATCAAAATTAGATAAATAAAAAACCTTTGTGAGCCGACACTGGTTGTTCGTATGTAACAAATAAATTACATTTAAATAACAAAAAAAATAGACGTTTTTTATTCTTGATTTGGGTCTTTTTTAGTACAAAAATATAAAAATATAGCGAATGTTACAATTAGTTAGTGGACACTTTTTCAAATAGGAGGCAATTTTAAACTCTTGCCTAAATATGAAAAGTCAAATGTACAATGTCTTTAATATTTGTGATAGAATATTTAAACGGTGAATCAAGTAATGAAATTATTAATAAAACGACAAAAAGTGTACAGCTGGAACGTGATATTAAATGAACTTGTGTAATAGAAGTTTAATTCAGTCCGTTTCGATGAAAAACGTATTTATTTTTTCATTCATCGTTTTTCATTCGTAATTCTCGACATCTCTAAATTATTTTAAAATATTACAGTAAAAAGGGGGAGGGGGATCGACGAATCGTCGAACAATATATTACTTATTTGTTACAATGACACTTGAAAAAATAAAATTTTCTAGAAAATGAACAATATTTAAATGATTAAAATTTTGTAGCATTAATTCTGAGATGCAATTTTAGTGTAATAATAATTGAGTATAGAGATCAATAAAAGTATGTTCCTTTAAATAATGTTTTTCATTCTTTATGTTTCCGTTCTTTTTCTTACAAAGCACTAGTAAATAACAATTTTTCTAGTTATGTCGTTATTGTAAGAAATAAATAATATTAAAGCAAAAAGGTCGCGTCTCGATGCCTTCTTACATAATTCACACAAACCCTACGGTGAATTTTCCCATCAGGTCACCTATCTTTTCGTACATCCGTATCCATCAAATGCGCTCTCTTCGCCCGTGAGGGCGCTTTCCAATGAGCGCGACAAGGATGACAGGAGAGGCACGTGGGGGCTACTCATGCATCGGCGAAGTAACGGTGTCCGGTAACCGCGTCAGAGCCGGTGCTAGCGGTACTCGCCGGCGTTCCGTTACTCGACCGACAGATCCGCTAACGCGACTCGCGCTCTCTCCTTCTCGCTCGCTGCACATTGCTCCTTTCTCCGTCATCGCCGCCTCGCCGCCTCGCCGCCGCCGCGCCGCAACCGATACGCTGTCCCTCGTCATCCGAACAAGTCTTAACCAACGCATCGCGAGCCGCTCCGTCTCGCCGCGCGATTCGCGTGCTGATGGAGTAATGGCCTAGCGTTATGCCAACGCGATTACGCGATTACGCGAGCGAGATCGTGGACCTAACCGCCATTCCTCGCACGGTACAAACAATTCCAGAAGACAGATCGAATTACGGGACGTTTGTTCAATGTAAATAATAAGAAAAGATCAGCTTGCTCATGAAACATTTAGTATACGATTTATTGCCCTACGTTTGAAGAGCGTGTGCTTTGAGAAATTTTGAATTGGCCTTTTTTCACGAAGATTTAAGCTTTAATAAAAATATACAATTTAACACAATTGATTTGATCAACGGAATAGAAAAAATAAAATATCTAAATTATTATTATCAAGCGTTTCTTAATTTTTCAGATATTTTCTAAACGTTTATTAAATCTTCGCTAAATTTTCGTTACATTTTTGTTACTTTGATAAGAAATCTTTTGCCGTCTTTTAAATCAATTTTATCGTCATGTAGACTAGATCAATACTTGTCTAACATTATTACTATATTTTCAGTATTTTCTTTGTTGTCATTTTTAAAATTGCCTTGTTTTTCAATTCTACACAATTTATCAATAATAAAAATGAGAAATGTGTGTGTGCTAATATCAAGATTTAAAAAATTCTCAATCGTTTCTTTTATTTCTCGTCATACCTGTTCCTGTGATCGGCGGAGAAGTTAGCTGTGAACTGCTTATATCTGGAGGTTGTTGTGTTTGCTGTTGCTGTTGCGCCTGTTGTTGTTGTTGTTGTTGCTGTTGTTGCGGTTGCTGTTGCGGTTGTTGTTGCGGCTGCTGCTGTTGTTGCGGTTGTGGTTGTTGCGGACTGTTCGCATGCACGTTGCCCGGACTCGCTGCGCTTTCAGCCATTTTTCGCGCTGATGTTTGTTTTCAGTAAAGATACCTAATACGAGTTATGGCATTTCTATGTATGATAACTGTCGAAGACAGTGTCGTTGTTATTGCGTTGCGTTGAGGCCAGCGACGAGGTGAAGATGAATGAATCGGACAGTCAGTTTGAATAGTCAATCACTTTCGAGATTACTCGAGTACTTGCTTTGGACTTCTATCCCATTATACTCTCGTTTATGTGTAAATATTCATGTGTGGATTATTGCAGGATTTATTTGCATTTCTCCGTAATCGTCGGGATCATTGTCTCTGGGAGACAAGAGAAAGAGAGAGATCTCTTCAAAGCATCTTCTTTCATGAAACGTGCAACGTTTTTCTCTCACTCTTACTTTTTTTTTCTTGTCCTCCGTTCGTGATTTTATATCGATAATATTGATTTATTTCATTACATTTATTTAGATCGTCATTAACGGCTCGTATCGATACGCCACTTTTATATCACGTGAATAGAATAATACGCCCATATTGAAAAGCATCTCATGTCCGATGTATCTGCTTTTGAACCATTTTTCGCTATACGCGAGAGAATATTTGCTTCGGTTCATTTTCATGGGATTCTATCGATTAGGTTCGTTAGTTTGAAAAGGACGTGCAAGTAATGACAATGCATAGAAAAGGCAATTTTTAAAAGATCGTTCAGTATCGTCGTTCAGCACTATCGAAAAATCTCGAGATCAACATTTTTAGTTTAAGACAACAAAAGAAAAAGTCATTTGGATATTCATAAAAATGTGTGGAACGAATGATTTATACGATGCGTTCGAAAGTTGGGAGAAACCGAACTGTAGGTTGGACCAAGAAGCTGAGAGCAACAACAACAAACATCAGGATGGAAAGTGTAGAAGAGGGGTAGTTGGAACGGCCTCGAGTGGCAGCTCGAGCGAGTCGATAGGTCAGTGGGTCTCGTTCGGAGAGGGTCGCTTCGATTCAACCACGCGTTTCCTCGCGCGCAGCCTCGAAATAGCGAGGGAGCGTAGCGGTCGAAGTCCTTAGACCCGGTGCGAGTTCGATCGGCCCGACCGTGCGGATAAGGAAGTGCAAGCACTGCACGAAAACTTGAAGCTTTGAACAATCGGTAGCTTCATCGATTCTTCACAAATACAACAAAGTTCCTGTATTTGTGCTAAATTAATTTTATCAATGTAACAGTCGCGATGGATTTCAACAATTCTACGGTTTCACGTTGCTAAAGTACGGCACATGGGACAGCGAGTGGTCTCTATTGTGAGTTACGACAAGCATGTTTAAAGAAGAAAACTCACGAGAACAGTTTTACTCTTCACCTTCATTCATGAGCTGCATTTATTGCTCGGTTAATTGTGACAATTGTAATAAACACGAGTACCATTTTCTAAAAAAAGAATTGCTAGAATCAGTATTGTTTGATGTACGCTATTAAGAGTAATTTAAGAAAGATCGGACACAATCGAAGAAAACAGATAGGTTCAAGCCCGTAATTTCGTGCATCATTGATCATTGGTTTGCTTTTCGGCCAGATGATCGATTTAAAGAGTGTTGGATCGTTGATCGGATTGAACGAAGGACAACGAAGCGAGGCGGTGCTCGCGACCTTCGACGATTAATTCGACGGCTGCGGTCGATATCTCGCCATCGCGAGCCTCGCACGCGATAAGATACTTTAACACTCGCGACGAAATGCTGCCATCGGTCGTTGATGGCTATCCGTGTCGCGACGCTTTTCCTCCGTCGATTTCGTCGATCACTGACATTCTGGATCGATCACCACACTGCCGAGGACACTCACATCGCGAATCACTCGTACTCCTCGTGTGCTGTGTCCCGGTATCATCGATGGTATCTACGACTGTAGACTCCTCCGTCAACGTTTTATTTCTGTTGATCGTCAACAAGAACTATCTTCTGTCAATTTCAAGTATTTTCTCGTATCTGATCGTCAAAAATGATTATGTTTCTGGCTTGATTATCGGAAGTTGAAGAAATAAGCTGGTGCACTCGAATATTGGCGAAGGTATCTTCAAGGAAAGCACAAAAGCTCGGGATTTGTTCGAGTGCCTCGTGGTTTCACATCGTGCTCGCCCCGTCGTGATCGTCGATGATGGAAGCAGAGAGCCCGCAGCTTGTCACGGAGGAAGGCACGTTACTTTTTTCGCTGGTAACTCGAACGAATCGCGCGCTCGATGAGTAATACTGCGCGCTCCCGGAATAGATTCATCGAGGAGGAAAGTCGTCAGGTCCTCGTCCCGGGCTCAACCTTCCTTTCTTCCTGTCTTCCTTTCGTTTCGGCGCTATGCACTTTACGGGGCACCAGTGGCTCCTGCTTGCACCGACCACCACCAGATGGCATCCAGGGATTTGACTCGCCTCCGAGCAACCCCGTTCCGCCCCCGGAACTCTTGCCACCGCCACCCCGCCCGGATTACGCTAGATAGCGAGGGTTTCCAACCCTGCGCAATATTTACAACGATGTCGGACGTGGAAGGGCTTTCTCCATGCAGAGATCGTTATTATGACGTACAATCAAAAAGGAAGATGAAGTAATATAGGGAGGCAACGTAAATGAATAATAAATACTGTTGATAATGGTAACTCAATATCATGAGACGGAATAGAGCCTTACTGTCCGTGAAACTTAATATATCGTTACTTTTGTATCATGCTTTTGTATTATGTGTATTGGATTACTAATGTTTTACATATTTATTACTATGCGACATACACACATTTTATACGCATATGTATTATCTATTAAAAAAAAAAATCTTGAAGATCTGTTTTACCGATTAAGGACTTACACACAGATTTATTTGTCATTGACACATTATTATAATACATACTACTATATTAATATCTCACGTATACATAAATTTTCGTGTAACGATAACGTCTTAATTAAACGTCTAAGTCTAATTCTAAGAACTCTACGTTGTTTCTTCGTGCGAACTAGTCTGTGAACTATTATTTTGTAAGCACAAATGTAGCCTTTATATCAAGCAAATATTGTCATGATAGTTCTAGAGCATTATATTGAACTAAGAAACGGTAAAAAGGATTCATTTGAAATTTTTTTGTCGTTCTCGTTATAAACTGCATCTTATAGACATGTATTAATATGTATATTTTAGTCCTTAAAAAAGATTTTCGAATTTGTAAAAGAGAAAAAAGTAATTATTATATAGAAATTAAGCGTTTAATCGGTAAAATAGACATCTTTGTAATCTCCTCAATACCTTTTCCTTACTTTTTGTAATTTATTTATCCATTGTGATAAATTGCAGTTAAATAGTAGATTTATAAAACAAGCACGTTTACTTTATATATTTTTTTTAATTTACCATAGTTAATACTATTATTATTATTATATTTTTATATTGAATATTTATATTATAAAAGAACTTTTTATAAATATATCCGTTTAAAATGTAATACAAATATAAATGATTATTATAATATTAATAAATGATATAAATAATAATTCATACAAACATTAAAGTAGTGTAGAAAAAAAGAGAGAGAGAGAGAGAGAGAGAGAGAGAGAGAGAGAGAGAGAGAGATATGGAGTTAAAATACGCGCCGGGATTTTCGATGAATGGCTGAACTAGCGTAAACTGGCCTTTGGATGATTCGAGGGTGGTGCACTTTGCGCATGTGCTACTCCCGTGCGACTTTGCTACCCTTCCTTCGTTCGATCGCGTTACTAGCCCGAGTTCGTTGGAGGATAGTTCGTCTTATCGGATAAACGATAGAACTACATAGGCTGTGCGATGTTGGTTGTCTATTATCTACCCCGCCGTGAAATCATTATTATTATCATTTTCTCTTTTATTGACGGGTACGATCTGAATATTAAGGGTAGCGATTCCCTATTCAATATTTATGCTTCTTTTAATAAATAATCGACTGGATAACGTGGGACAATCTCCGACGACGATCATCCTAAGATTGTTCTGTACTATTTGAAGACAATATTATATATTGGAAGAATTGTACGACTAAAATCCTTGTGAGATATTGTGGAAAAAAATCCGTATCATTTTATACATGTATTGTCTCATCACAAGTATTTATCTGTAATACACTGAAGGAGACCTAAGAATCGAAATGTTTTGCATATTTTATATTCAAATTATTTAATCTGATATTATCTAATCTGTATAATACATTATTTCTACGCACTGTTGGTTTGGAAGTTATTTTCTTTCAATTTACTCTTGGAATCATAATTTCTGTTTATTTGTAATATTTAAATCTTTGTTAAATTATTTTATTATAATGAGAGAGAAAAAGAGAGAGATAAATTTTATTGGATAATGTTAGTGACAATATAAAGATTACATTGATTGTGAGAAAAAAATATAAATTTTAGTAAATATCTATTTGAATAATGTTAACTTAACATTTACTTACGGTAAATGAATATTCCTTAACTAAATAAAAAAAAGATAGTCAAATTAACGGGTCTTGTAGCAAATAAACATAAATTTACTCATAAATATTCAGCTAGTACAATTCAAACGAATATTTATTAAAATTTAATACATTTTTTCTAAGTGTGCACAATTCACGAGGTAGAAAAAGTTACAGTTATATCTTTTAATAACAGTTTTTAACTTCGATAATCAATTCTCCTTTCTTCGAAGATCTCTTCGCGAATGCTTTTATCGAACGCCTCAGTGAATATCGCGCTACCGTTATTGCGCACCCTCTCGAATGAATCTGCGATTTAAGCGTGTCCGTTTCGTATTAAAACCGTGTCCGGGATGCCGCGGGAGGAGAGGGGAGCCGTGTGCGAAATAGGCCCTCTCCACCGGACCCGGAGGAGGCTAGCATCGGGCCCATCGCGAGACGCGAGCCGTTGCATTTTCAGAACGGTACTCCTAACTGTATCTCGCATATGTATAAGCGCGTATGTGTGCCGCGCCGCTCACCTGTCGGACAGCCGCGCTTCGTGCGATCGCCGAACAACAGCAGCCGATGAACTCACCGGCACGACCATTGATCCAGGGAAAACTGGTGCATCTCGTCAGATATTATATTATACTCGGAATTAATACTTCTTATATATCTGTTGTTATTATATAGATAAATTGAAATTCTTTTCTTTATGTTCTTATATTTAACCCTTACCGTACCAATATGGGTAACCGAGCGATTCCTGTTCGTGCAAGTTTCTTTGAGTCTTTCGGTAATTATAAATTATACTATATTTTATTATTTTCCAAAATAAAGAGTCAATATTTATTCTAGAAAGTTGAAAGTATGTTGGTGAATTTTTAGAGATTTTTTAAATTATTTTGAACAGATGAAAAAAACGAAGAGATTCTAGTGACCCTTGATGGTATGGATGAAGCACCAAATTGTAGATGGTACGGTAAGGGTTAATATATTTTTTTTTAATTGGAACAAACTTTACGTTTTTAACCATGACAAATATAATTTGTGATAATACAATTAAGAGAAATAATCCTATTTTCGGTCGAAGCGAATTTTAACGCGTAAAGGCCCAGTTCCACTTGTTTCTCATCTCATTCCAAGCCTAGAATTGGAAAGAGACAATAAGTTGAACCTCGGTTAAGAGTTAACCATGAGTTGAGGAACTGAGCCTAAGTACTTCAATGTGAATTTATTTACATATCCAATTCTGTAAACCGCGCGTCAAAAAAATCTTTTTTAGTCTTGAAACGCAATCATGAATAGAACTGGAGTAATATCGCATATTAAAAAACTAAGATTTGAACGAAAATAAGAGATTATTCTCTTAATTGATTTATTCTCGTCGATCTAATATGAATTATAATTACAGGTATGTCATATCAAATATGTATAAATTAAATGTCTCATCTATTACTCTTAAAATCCGTTACTATTGTACATCAAATTTTTATATTAAAAAAAAATTAATGTTTTTAAAAAAATTTTTGTAGAAACTGAAATAATTTGAGTGTGTAATTTAAAAAGTGCAATTTTGTGTGGAAATAAAAATTCTTTTAAAGTCACAATCTATTTCTGTATCTTCTCTTATTCTTGTACATAATACCGTGTCTGAATGGCTGAAACGAGTCTCCCGAGCTTTAAAGAAAGATACGCGAGAAGCAACGGTTAGCGGATCTTCTTCTACGCAGGTACTTACGGATATGCGGGTCGCGTGTACGGATACTCACGTAATGTGGGCCCGTTTGCCGGAGGTACCGTAAGACCTTGCGGTATTACGTCACAGCGATAGAGAACTAGCGTGGTTAGAAAGGCATACAAAGGACAACGGAGAAAGAGGCAAAGGAGAAAGGAGGGGTAATATGCTTTTCGCGCGAAGATAAACTCTGTTTACTCGAAATTAACATTCTTGATGTGTTGTGGACGAACTCTATTTCTATCCATAAACATGATATCTCGAAATGATATATCTAATGTTATATTTAGGTTCTATTTATTTTTGTTACAAACTTTTTGTCATTATATAATTATTGAAATATTTTGTAATTATTGAAAATATGGATATGACAAATTGTTGAATTATTAGTAATACAAATAAACAGGAATATATAACTTATAGTTTATATATATAAATATATACAGGGTGTCCCGAATTTAAATAGTCAATTTCGGGAGTGTGTAGGAGATAAACTAAGAAAAAAGCTCTTTAGAGATCTACTCGTTTTTACTTCGTTTTGGAGAAAATCGCAAAAAAAGACAAAACGTAGTTTCCATTTTTGTATTTATTTATTACTTATTCATTCACATTTATTTATTCACGTTGTTACTTGCTTGCAATGCAGATATTGTTCAAAATGTTGACCTTTTGCATAATGCACGCATTGCATCTTGTATGGATTTTGTACGGAGCTCTTGTTGCAGCCAAATACTGATCTGATCAACGTAATGCTAATCCGGCACTTTCCATCTGGAAATCAGCGCGCATACTCTCACATTATCTCTGAAGCATTATCGCTGAAGTCGTACACAATGATATTGACAGATCGAATTGTAACTGCAGCGCACGAAATATCATCAGATCAGTGTTTGACTGCAACATAAGCTGTCCGCATTAGATACAATGTTTGCATTGCTGCAAGAGTACATTAAGAAAGTGACAACGTGAATAAACAAGTGTAAATAAATAAGTAATAAATAAATACAAAAATGAAAATTACGTTTTGTCCTTTTTTGTGATTTTCTCCAAAACGAAGCAAAAACAAGCATATCTTTAAAAAACTTTTTTTCTTAGTTTGTTGATTCCCTATACACGCGTTCCCAAAGTTTGGCCATTTAAATTCGGAACACCGTATGAAAAATGTATAATGGTGTATTTAAACTTAAAATGTATTCAAGTTTCTATTAATAAATAATCGACAGAGCAAAGCAAACAAACGGTATCACATCGTCGAAAATCATTAAATTCCTAAAATACTTAATACTATATTTGCAGACAAGTACTACTAGAATTTTATATACAAAAAATATGTTTGTGTGTGAAAGCAAAATTGATAAATTTTTAAATAAGTAATTAATCATATTCTATGCATAACAATAAGATACGATTGTTAAAAAATTAATAGCTTGCGAGATATTTAATACTTTTTATGTGAATATATGTGTCAGAGTAAAAATATCTTGTAAACTACTGATTTTTTTAAATCTCTATTTTAATACTTTTATGTGCAGAATAATTAGAGGAATCATATTTAAAAAAAAACATATAATTCCTTTTTAAAAAATGGAGGTGACATTCATATTTTTGGCTCTTTCACCTACATAGAAAAAAACAACGTAATCAATATATGTCCCTTTCTATTTTCATTTGAAACATTTTGCCATATCTTCCATATTTTTCAAAAAATTAGCCTGATACGGTCACTCTGTTACATCCTGCATATACCAAATAGACTTAAATTTTTGTTAAACTATTTTGACGAATAAAATAAAAATCAAAATATTTACAAAATGTGAAAAATGTATGAATCTAAAAAAAAATCATATGAAAAATTAGATTTAGTCACTAGGATCAATATTTATCATTTTTTAAATTATGAAAATAATTTTACTCTTAAAGTATTATTAAGACTGCACATTTACAGAGATCACTAATAAAGATGTGTCTCTTTCTCTTGTCAATTTTGTTAAGGATCAAATTAAAAGATAAAAATTAACGCATGATTTAGAAATGTATTTCGTGTTGCACGATTGAATTCGCGAAAGTAAATTGGGCCAAAATAGTCATTGACTTTCCGTATAAATCAAGGCGAGTGGGTTAGAATCATGAATTCCCGCTAGTTTTATACCGTTCTCCGTTAAGCTTTTTATGCGTGCTCTCGTGCGTGCGTACGGATGTTTGGTTTTATGCGAGCCGATGCGCGTCCTGATAAGTTCTCATCGCGTGCAACGAATCGCTGACGTTGCATTCGGATAACGAAATTATTTCCATCAGTCGCTTCTAATTTATTCTCGAATTTTATTTAATAAGAGAAACATGCACGGCTCATTATAATAAAAAAAAAATATATATACATATATAAATTTTTAATCATATGATTTAATTTAAAATATTGAAATTATACCCATAACATTTGACATACTAAAATAATACCATGGTCTGTAAAAAATATTTTTTTATTGTAATTTTATCCTAATTTAATGAATTTTTTGTATTGCTTTCTTGTCCGACATTAATTATTATAATTAAATCTCCAATATATTATATTAATATTAATATCTTGAATTAATATCTTAAGAAATTATGCCTTTGATTCGAAATGGCTTTTTAATTGGAAATTTTATTTTTATATTCATTATATTTTATAAGTTTTCTTTTATTTTCAAAATTATCACATTTGCTGTAATTTTAAAGCTATATCATATTAAAGTATCGTCTATAAATAGCGAAAGAATGCCTTTTACCGTTTGAATTGACGTACCGTTATCGTTTAAGGCGTTTCGTTTGTCCTTACTTATTATTATCTTTTATGTACAAAATCAACCGACGGCAAGTCAATGGACGAGTCAGCGCGGAGCGGCTTTGTTAAGCGTTTCGCAAAATCGCTCCTACCGATGCGGCAAGCGAACACGGCGCGCGAAGGCCTCGGTTAAAATCACCAGGCCCTTCCAGCCCCCTCCGGCCCCGACACCCCACCCCTCGACCCGGACCTCTCCTTCCCGCACACCCTCTCTGTCCGCTTGTCGACGCTGCCCGCGTCCACGTGTTTCTATCTGCGGTCAGTGCACTTTGCTGCACGAACCGCGGCCGTTTATCGAAGGTCCACGCAACGCGACCGCGCTTAATAATCATCCTCTGGAGGATCGTCGACCCTGTGCGCTCGAGAGAGCGCAGGAAGCGCAGGAAAACAAAGTTGGCATACGAATTCGGCAGATTGCGCAGCGGAAACGCGGAGGACGAGTATTTCATCGTGCACGCAATAAAGGATAATGAATGTTGGATTCATCAGTGGAGAATTTAATGCTGCCCTCTATAAAATTTCACATTGTTTGCAATTTAAGACTGTGAACTACTGAAATTTCAGAGAGATTTAGGGAAAAAGATTCGAAGAACAATGCTCTATATCAATCTTAGATCTGAACGCATGTGTTACATATCGTATCAAACATTCTATTTTATACCACAAAAATTTTTCATATTTTATACGTCTATCATTCTTCATAAACTACGTTTTTCGCATTCTCGAATCGATATATCTTTGTGCGTATTTCATTTTGTTATTTATTTTTAATTTTTTCGATTAACAAGTGGATCATTGTTTCGATCGTCTTTGATATCATCGAATATCATTGAAAATCTGTGATTATTCATATACTTTTAATTTGTCGATATCTACACTGAGAAAAAAATATAGTCAATTTTAATAAATATTTAGTTCAATAATGCCAACTAAATATTTACTTACAGTAAATAAATATTTGTTTAGTAAAAAAAATGATTGTTAAATCAAATTAACATTTCTTGTATCAAATAAATATATCTTTATATTTAATAAATATTTATTAAAATTGACTATATTTTTTTTCAGTGTATCTATATTAAAGGAGTAAATCTTCAAATCTTAGTTTTACTCCTGCTTTTTTTCTTTTTTATTAATAGTATTCGATAGCAATAGATCGTAGTTATCCAGATTCTGTTTAGAGATCGTTGGATCCATAAATCCTTCGAGTCCATGTGTGCGCCTTCGGTTTCCCGGAATCATCCTGCGAATTCTACCTTTTCATTTCGATATAGAATGTATAGAGGCGGAAGTGAGAGAGGCCGCGAAAGATCCACGCCCGATAAGGGAATACGCGTGGGTTCCGGTCATTCGTCTCCATCTCGATATTCTCTTGCGCCGCCGTGTATCTCCGTGTCGCTGACACGTACTAAACGGAATGCGCTGCTCGGAAACAGCGTCGTGCGACGTTGCGGAAGTGGAAAAAATGCAGATGCAATCGCTGCGACGACGTACTAATGACAACGTGAGTATATTTCAATCGCTGATATCACTCACTAAAAAAAAATTGACGATTAATTCGCATCGTTATCGAGAAATCGTTTTGTCGTCCGGTGTCCGCAATTCTTACTAAATCGACAGTTTGCAAACAGAATAATTTAAATCATGGGATGAATGTCTATAAACCGATGTTATTTTTTCTTAGAAACAATTTTTTAAAAATTAATTTAATTTATTGTCGGATAAACAAATTCAATATTCGACATAGAAATTACTGCCAATTTTTAATTTGATGTTATATTTTTGTGATTTATATAATTTAGGTAGTTATGATACAATTTCTTGTTTTATGATTATTTCAACTATGAGAAAACGATCTTATTACAATTTAAAAAAAATTTAATTTTAATTAATTTGTAGCAATTTATGAAGATGTTTTACTCATCAGTCTATTATCATTTAATAGGATTGATATGCAACTGAATAATGCACTCGAATAGGATGTTTAATAGAGAATATTTACAATCGAATTTCTGAGCTTCGACAGTTGCACAGAAAGATAATAAACGCGATTAATTTAACATGCTAGAATTAGCAATTCGTGATCGAAGCAATACATTGACTCATTCATAAGCAAATTACTGATTTCAGATAGCCTTAAACTTGCTAACGTTTTCATAAGTGCTACACGCCTCTGATTTAAATAACAATTAATTTCATTACGTCATCTTCGATTCATTGCCAGCAACGCGCGAAATAAAACGTTTACGCACAGATAAATAGACACGTACACGCGATATGCCAAGGAGATTTCTATAGAGTGACCAAACGGCTTCAGGGATAGAGGTACCAGGAAGAGCGGGAGGGGTTATGGGAAGATAAACGGATGGCCCTAGGAAGGTTCACGGCCGGGTGGTTGCTTCAAATCAGACAGGTAAGGTGCTTCGACGCTAAGGAGAGACATCGCTCTCTCGCCACGTGGTGGCGAGAGGGTCAATGGCCTCCCCAGACGAGGTTCGTGGAGGTGAGTACTCGTGGAGGTGAACCACGGCCGGTGACTTTGCCGCGCGCGCGGACTTGCCTAAAGTTCCCGTCGTTCATTCCGTTCATTCTTCATGTCTTTACGAGTCGCCGTACAATCCTTCTCTCTTTGTCTCTCCTAGATACCACCAGAGAATTTTTCGTCTACACGATTCGATCGCGCGACAGGCATCACGTGTAGACCGCGTATCGCCGTGATTGATGTACCGTCACGCTGTAATAGACGCGTGCAAAAAGCGATACGAAGTTAAATCTCACCCTATAGGCCTATCGAAGACAAAGAGTTAATTACTAACTCCTACGGGTTTTCTTCCAAGCCATTCTCCGTCATAGAGGTTTTTTTTTTAAAGCGATGAAGAATGTCTCTGAGAAGACAAGCGTGTTCACATGTCCATTATACTGGACTGTGAGATTATATCTTGCTCATTGTTTTCATGTTCATATTATAGACTTTAAAGATTGATATATTTATATTTGCGACTTATATTCCGATTTTCAATAAATAATCCTTGTTACGCGCGAATAGTTTATTTACAATAAAGAAAATTTAAGTTCTCACATATTATTTTTCTATCGAACGATTATTATACCTTTGTAAATTAAGAACATTGACAGAAACTTAATAAAAATTGTTTATAATATTTAATATTATTTAAACAAAATTATCTTATGGAACTGTCAAGATACGTCCCTCATCGAAATGTGTGACAAAATTTATTTTAATCCTTTCCACTGACTAATGTTGAATGATTCACCGTCAGTTTACGATATTGACTTTTGTAATTCACGGATTTTCCATTCTCTTTATGGTCGGTCACTATGGTACTACTTCTTCGAGAAGTATCGTCGAAGCAACACAGGGCTCGCGCTTTAACGTATGCGTAATCGCGAAGGGAACGTTACGTGGGCCGTGTCCGCAAATTTCGACGGTCTCCCGAATAGGAGAGGGAGAACTGCGAGTTTTGGCCGTGCCGCGAGGACGAGCTGAGCCGAGCGGGTCGAGTGAACGGGCGCGTAACACCTGCGGTCGACGACCCTTGCGGTGCTATCGAATACCTGCCGACGCGACGACTCGCTCGTCCACACTCGCGTTGCTCTTTCGGCCCATGAAGATTTCGATTCCGTTATCGGATCGCGATTATTAATAGGACTTTAAGTTCGTAAACCTTTTTTTAAGTATGTAATTTTCTCTCTCTCTCTCTCTCTCTCTCTCTCGTCGATATTAATTATATTGGATAAAAGATACGAGTCGGTATGATGTGTGTATTGCAGTATGTACTTGTGTAAATTAATTATATGTATATAAAATATATTTATGTTATGTAATGCATAACAATATTGTGATAATAAGGTGCATAATAATGTGTAATAGTATTGTTTAAACTAATTATATACAGTTTATATATATTTATACACACACATAATAGAGACATATCTGTATAAAGAATTTTATCTGCGTTGAGGAAAGATAGACAGACAAATTGATAGTGTAAGGAAGCCAAGCTAATATTGCAGATTTAAAGACATCGAGGTACATTGTTTGATTTATAAATCATTTTACAATCTATATATACGTATTGATATATATTTATTTTTTTTTTAAAGGTATAATATGATTCAATTCTCTCTTTTGCTACATCCTAGATATCTGCATACACGGAGAGAATTTTTTCTTAGAATTTACCTTGAAAATATGACAGTCGTGGGACAATATTGTATTTTGAAGAATTTTAACATAAATCCCTCTCATTCATTAATAAAACTACAATAAAGTTTAAAATAAGTTTGATCAATTTTACTGAAGTGCATGGTAAAAATCTTCGAAATACAATGTTGTCCCACGACTGTCATATTTTCAGGGTAAATTTTAAAAGAAAATTCTCTCCGTGTAAAGATTTGAGATTAATTCTATCGATTTAATCTTTCTCATTTCATATTTGTGCATTATTGATAAAGAAAGAACATCATCACGTTATTTTGACGTCTGTATTTTATATTAAATTATACATATAATAAATATGAATTCCTTAAAATAATTACATGAAAAGTATTATAGATAGAATTCGATGAAAAATGAATTCAGGACAATGTAGATGATATCCGTTCACGATCGATAATATGTTAATAATAGAGAAACGGTATAAATAAATAAACACGATAATGTCGTTAATGTTAATACTTAGAAAAGTGTAAATATTAAGGTTTCAGACAAATTATCAATTGTTACATTATCCATTTAGATACGTGTGTCATATCGTTATCAGTCGCTTCACGCCCCAATATCACCGTTGCGTGTGCCTAAGATTGAAATACATGAAAGGGCGTTGAACGTGGGCTCGACCTTCCCCTCCGCGACCTTAAACGCTTAACAGCAACGTTCAACGAGAACTGAATCCAGAAGAGAGGAGATATCGTTCTATGAGTCATGACTAGAGCGTGGCAGTGACCGAGCCCGCGCGAGCTATTACTCGTTACGAATTAGTTCTTGCTAACGCGTGCCTCGTCTTTCAGAATGCTTCAAGCGACCGAAATATTTAATTTAACTTTTTTAAGACTTAATAATCTTTGTTACTTTAATCTCACTCTATTTTTAAACTTAATAATTTTTTTATAAGTAATAAATAAAATGGTTTTACAACCAATTTCTCTGTTTTTAATTCTGACATAAAACTGTTCTCTCCTTCTACCATTAAATATCAATATCTGCCTGAAAATAAAAGGTATTATTTTTTAATTTTAAATTAAAAAATATGAAATAGCACATCGTATATGTATATGTATGCAAACAAAAGTATTATATTCGTTCTGTAGAATGTATTTTGTATAATTGTATTTGGTAAGAGAAATATTAAAACAACCATTATATATGTGCCATATTCAGATTTGGTTATTTTATATTACAAGTATCATTGGTTAATTAATTTATATTAATTATTTAATATTACCATTGGTTAATTAATTTATAATTTTAATTAGAGAGAATTTTGTGTAAGGTTCTTCTGTATTGATAAATTACTAATATGCGGGTTATCAAGATAATTGTTGCAGAAGAATTTATTGTATTATAGGAAGAAGATGAAAATCGCTTCTTCTTTAAATTCCTCGTTGATCGATATAACATTAACGCACATTAACGGGCAACGAACTCATATTCAAGCTAACGGGCTTTCTCGCTTGGGTGTTATTGAATAAGGATCTTAGAGTTATTCGAACGATCTTACTGTTTGCATTTCTTTTTGCAATAATTGAAAAACAAAAAAACTTGCTTGAAAATGTAAACGTTGACAGGAAATATGAGTCTTTCTATAAAATAATTTAATGATCAATTAATGTGAAAATTTATTTCATCAATATTTTAATTTAAATAATTTTTCTTACAGTTTTATATATCAAGATTTAATGTGAATATAACATATGAAAATAATGAAAAGATTGTTTGTTTGAACTTAAAGAAATTAAAATATTATATAGTGTTTTGTTCAATCTTTTTATATTTTTTTGTCGAAAATACCTTTTTTTAAAATAGATATTGTTTGTAATAATTAAAGGCATTTTAAACTAATTGACAAACACGTAACATTAAAGTGATATTTCGTAAAGACATCTTCGATTATTATATATAAACTTTATAGGTTAGAAACGTGGTACGAATATAAAACAATATAATTAAAAAAGCATAAAACCACGAACGCCTGATATAGATGGCTTAAGAATATTATATTTGATATAGTACAATAAATAAACGTTTCGGTCTTGAATCAGACCTTCTTCAGTATTACATTAATAATTTAAGTCTTAAAATTAGATTATATATAAGAATCTTATTACATATATCTTATTATACATAAGAAGAATTGAGTATTATGTGTGTTACGAGCTAAAAGAGATGATGATTATACGAAAAAACTACACACACACAAAGTGTTAAAGATTCAAGAATAAGAGTAATCTTAATTTTCAGTTAATGTAAATCATATAAGAGTACACATAATTAATACTATTAATAGGAATTTCATACCGTAAAAAAAAACATTCTTTTAGAGAGAAACTTGTCTCTTCTTTTCTGATCGATGTCTCGTACGAGGACGGGTTAGAAAACGTGGATCTGTAGATCGTAAAGTTGGAGGAGATATGATCCATGCAGGGTCGCCTCAGAATGAAGTAGTAGTAGTAGTAGTAGCAGTAGTAGTAGAAACAGCAAAACCGAAGGGAGGGAAAGATAAAATGGGGCGCGGGTGGAGGTGGGATAGTAAGAAACAGCTGGTGGGTTGAACGAGTCGCGCGAGTTCAATGACTGAAGAACGAAGAAGCAAAGGAACCTGGTTTTGAGTTAGATAGGTAGGTAGGTAGGTAGGTAGGTAGATAGGTAGGCGCGACGAATGGCGCAATTACGCGCGTAGTTACGCACGTTCTCATAATGTATGTATGTACACGCGCGTCACTTGTGGGGTTGCTGCTTGCTGCGTCGATACGTGGTATCGATATTTGGAATCAAGTGAAAGTACCGACGCTGGATTCCGTGCAAGACGGAAGAGACAAGAATATAAGAACAAGGAAAAGTGTATGACCGTTGCACGTAAGTAAGGGTTTGGTATTAATATCAACTTGTTACAGAGCTGATCATGCATCTTGATAGTATGTAATCAAAACTACAGCTTTTTAAAATGTTAAAAAGGAAGAATGAAATATCGATGCGCAAGTAGTAAGAAAATCAACATTCGTATTAATAATTAAATGATTTTGTAATATCGTTACTATCGTTAGTATTCCTCTAGTTACGCTTAGCAACGGTCCTTCAACGTTGAATTCGTAATGATGCTAGTTCATTGGGATGTAAATGATTTTACGTACGTGATATTTTAACATGTTTTAACCTTTTCAATGTAAAAAATATGTGTGTATTATTTTGATATAGTTAATATTTGTTTATACTTGTACGATGTTTATACTAATGCTTACTATACTTTATATGATTAAGTTTGTAAAAATACTTTTTAATTAAGAAAAAATTGGTAAAAGTCTGAAAAGTTCAGTTTCTTTAAAATAATAATTTCAAGAAATGAAAATAACTTCTTATTTTGTACATATTTTTTATTTGTGAACTATTATTCTGTGTATATTTTTAATTTATATAATAAAAAATTTATACGGTCTTTGAGCAATTAATAATTAATTGATAGAACCGTAACTGTAAAACTTATGAATTATTCTTTTAAATACGAATTAATTCCAGTTCGCGTTCTCGCTAGAAATTATAGATATCTATTTATAAGATATTACAAATAGCGACAGGCCTATCGTGACGCATGAATCTTTCGATTGTTGCTTAAGGTACGGGAAGAAGTACTGCAAGAGACGAGGCTCGAACTCGCTTCAAGTCGCTCAGAGTCGCTCGGTCATGGGCCTACCATAACGGTACCCGGCAGCGTAATTTGGGTAGAGGCTCCCATCGACATATACAGGTTCATCGTCTGCTTATACCCTTCGTGCGTTTCGATATATGCTATGCGATATGCTTGGGTAATGTCTTTACATCGGTCGGACTGTACTCACACGACTATTTCGTGGAGATATAAATAAATATCCGGGGTTACCATTCTTTTTTATTCGCGCCTATTCTGGAAAATTAAATTTAATTATTTTTTATAAGTATTTTCTGAGGCGAGTGACTGTAGATTCGACAGAGATGATTCGTTTGACGATAACAGACTGTTTGTATTCTCGCTTGTTTTAAAACAAAAATTATATTTTTTCTCAGAATATTCTAATAATATCAAGTTTAATAATAATTCCAGATTTCCAGATGTTTACAGATTTTAATATGTTTATCAGCATTATTAAGATCTTTCAAAGGTATATCAAATTATTAAATTACTAGGTAATTAATTTGTGATAGTACTATGGTTCTGTCGATGTAGCGTTCCTGCCAAAAAATCAATTCAGCAGAATTTGATATGTATAAATATATAAATTCACATCGAATTTAAGTACCAAGATTTAGTTTCGACTGTTATATAGGCTTTATTTCCTATTGATTGTGTATTCAAGTAATAGAGATCCTTATTGTTAATAATTATTATATCATGAAATAATATATATATTTTAACAAAACGCAAACAAACCCATTTTGTATGTAATCTTTCTACGGAATAATTGAATTATTCCACTGATATTTTCTGTTACGGTGAATCATAATATTGATATATTTGAACTGTGTATATATATATTTAACATTTTATTAATTTTATTCAGAAAAAATAATAATTTATAAAAAGATCTTTTTCTGAGATATATTTGATTCGAAGAGATTATCTTCTCGTATAAAATGTAGAGAAAATTAGGTATTATATATCGCTGTTTCAATTGTTAAATTACAAATATTGAAATTGATCAATATATCCATTATTTATGATTAACAATTATATTCCTAATTATCATATCAGTCATCATCATGAATAGAAATATCTTTATTTTTTAGTTTATTTGTTAATCAAAATTTCAATAACGTTCGAGTTGGCCGTTGATAATATGGACTTGTATTGTTTAACTATATTCCGAACAGCAAGGCAGAGAGGACTCTGATGATTGATTTTACTGGCACAGAATTGATCCTGTTTTAACAAGTAACGAACTGTATTCGAATATTTCGTTTTCTGGTTCGAATTCATCACAATCAGAATTCTATTTTTATAACAATCAAAAAGGTATGGAGAAAGATTGGCGTAATTAAGGAGCCTATATATTGAAGAATAATGGAGTAACTAGAAATAATTATATATATAAAATATAAATAAAAAATATATAAAATATAAAAAGACTTATTTACAAAATAAAATTTAGAATCTTAATGGCCACAATTTCTAAATAATCACGTTAAAATATACATTGAGAATAATAGCTACATGAGAAACTGCTATATATCTACATATATTATAAATAAATTTATTTTTACATAAAGCAAAATCTTTCTTCATATACATATACTAGGCATTTACATTGCATGTCACTGCAGTATGACGCTTTCATTTTTTGATATCACGACATGGCTACCCTGAATTTTCATAGCGATTTGTGTCATGAATTTTCATAGTACCTCGTATCATTTCACCTTACGGAAAAATATGGCACAATACCACGTGAAGCTGGTTCCGCAATCTCATCTTTCTATCTCGCATGATAGAATTCTCTACCCTTACATACTTTACTAGGATTTTTACTGGTTCAAATAAACTCTTTTTCATTAGTTCGGATCTACAATGGGTGTTTTAAGCCGTAAGATATTGACCGATAACAGTCGAACGCGAAGAGAATAATTGATTGCTATTCGTCCATTCTTTACGACTTAAGGCTTAAAAATCTATTGTAGATCCGAGCTTATGCCGAAATTTCGTCCATGACACTGTCCGTACTGCGATTTGCGATAGAGATAAAGAAAAATGGTGAGACTCGAGGACAAAGACGGAGAGTGGGCGCGCACGAATGCGTGGAGGAATCACGTGCATGCATGCGTGCGTGCGTGTGGTGTACGTCCAAGAAGGTTCATTGACCCTCGCTTTTGTTCGTGTACCGAGCGGTGAGCTTGTCGGCGCTTAGTTCGGTTGAGCGCAGGCCCATCGGGTCCGCATCGGAAACTGAAATCTGCTTCATGGCCGTGCCCGGTTAGGTAATCGATCGCTACGCCCTTAAATTTACCAAGGTCTTTACCACCTGTCGCAGGAAGAGAATCTCGCTTTTCGTTATCTACCCTTCCCTTCGTTCACGTTCCCTTCCCGCTACCTTTCCCTCCTCCCACTTTGTCTGCCCATCTTTTCTGTGTTGCTCAATTTTTGATTGCGTAATATTTCCTGGAATATAAATCCTATCGTTTTAACGCTTTTCTTAGTAATTTCGAACTATATTCGTTATTTTTTCAATCTTACGCAATTTATTTGCTTTTATCTTTTTTTAATATTAAATTTCTAATAACATCGGTTATTATACTATAGCATATTTTGTTTTGTTTGCTGATTCTGAAATAACTGCGTATAGTTATTGCTTTCATCAGTGTAATTTGAAGCGTTACATCTGCTTTCGCATGCATTCCTTTAGTATCAATTCATCTATGCTTTGTCATGTAATTTTTACATCTAGACTACATCACGGAGCATGATTCATTGTGCTTCTATTATTATCTTTACATTTTTTTTTTTCCTTAGATATTGCTTTATATCTTATTAAGGAATTTTATCATAATAAAAAAATCGATAAAAAAAATTTTGTTTGAATTATTTTGTAGATTTTTAAAAAATAATTTTTAATATTCCTAAAATGTTAAATTAGAGAAATAAATCATTTAAACATTTCATCGAAGAGTGGACAGTGTTAATTGGTGGTGTGTGTTAATCTCGCTAATATTTCATTTAATCCTATTTAGGCAATCCTGTATAACGGATTCTCTATTATCACAAATGTACAAGTACATAAAATTACCATCGTTTAAATCATCGTATTCCGTTTGATTTGCTGATAATTCGAAAGATAAGACTATATCAGTTAAGAATAAGCATTAATGTAATTTTATACGATAAAAAAATTAACAATCTATTAATTATTTTACATTCATTGCAATAGCGGTACAAATAAACGCAATATAATAATATATTTTACCTTAAAATCAATTATTTAATTATATTAATTAATTCCGTTTATTGTACTTTTCAAACAATTAAATTATTGATTTCTTTGTAATGAAGAAGATTAAATATTAGTGGAATTATTTGTTTTTAGTGGAAATTAGTTTTTTTGTATATTCCCAAAGAGAATATATTTACAATTATGCTGTAATCCATTAGTCGACATGATGCCATGTCATAATTATCAGAGATAGACTCAGTAATAATAATGATTTTTCCACCATTGAGTATATATGGACTATACATAGAGAGATATACAGATATATAAACTTGAAAGTACATACTCTAAATATATAACGATATACTCTAAAACTGTAACTTAAATAATTTAATAATTACTTAATAAAGAATGTTAAATGGCTCAAATAATTCCAATAAAAGAAAAATAAACGAAGAACAACTTGTTTTGACTCGTAGCTCTTCTTAATTTTTTTATTTTCCTTTTATTTTAATAATTACTCTTCATAAAAATTTAACGCTTTCTATATAAAACGTAGATGTGATATTGAGAACAATGTAAAATTAAGATTTATAGAGACACTGCAAATTGTGAATTTAATAATGCATTATTATCGCTGAATATTACATATCGCCTTTCTTTCCCAGTTGATATATATAATTGAGGAAAATTTGGTTATATATGCGATAAAGAAGTAATAGATATTAGAACGATAATCTTGAAAACGATAATGTCGACACTGACAATCGCGAATGGGACGAAGAGATTGAAAAGCGCACACTCGATGGATCTCAGAGGCAGAAGAGCGTCGCGGATTACGCGACTGCGTCGTCAGTGTGTTACTGACCTCGAATGACCCTGCCATCGTGACCGCAACATCGCGTACTGTTACCTTCTGCGAACGAGCCTATTTTTCCCTAATCAGTATTCCTTTTCATTCCGATTAAATATTCTTTTCAGCTACTACCCTACTCTTCTGAATAATTCGAGATTGATTCGGTACACTTTAATCCCTTCAAGAAAAAAATTAAGCAACTTTTTGTATAAATCTAGACAGAGTCAAGGAAGAATAGAATATCATAAAATTTTAATTATGCGTTTGTTAAAATACATGCACATATATGAGATATAGTCTTCTCTTTAGTGATACTGTTATTCTTTATAATATATAGAAATTGTAATATTAACTCTAGATTCAGCGAAATAAAAATAGTAAAACGATTTACACATTTTAAGTGTAATTAGAAAATAAAAATTTTAGCTGATTAAAAGTAGTCATACGCTTTTTATAAAATAGATATTAAATTGTCATAACTTAAAAGCATGAAAAGATAAAGTCATGTGATCATCATGTCACCAAAAATTAAATGTATAATTCAAATTACTACATATTGCAAAAGCCAATGCGAAAAGTGAACGGATTTATCAATCCTGTAATATCAATGAAAGAATGTTTTATGAATGTTGAACTTTTCATTAAAATCTTATTCTATCCATTAATTATGTTATGAATGTTTCGAAACATGAAACTATTAGTGCATGTAATTACATATAATATAAAGAATAAATTTTGTTTTATTTATCAGTAACTTAATTTAAAAAATCGCATATTGCAGAAGTTGTCTTCTGTTGAATCAATAATCCGTAGTGAAAGAGTTAAAGCGCTGAAAGAATCGATGCCATGTGAATCTTTGATAGCGCCTATTAAATCTACACACTCGGTTCGTTTTTATCTTTCGTGAGATTTTCTCCAAAGTCTTTAACCTTTTACGTCCAAAATAAGTATTACCGTAATATTACATATCACGAAAATTTTAATTAATTAAAATTTTATGTAACAACTTTTATGTAACGATTCATGATTGACTTTTCTTGTAATTATTATTACATCTTGTAATTATTATTAATGAATTGTTGCAATTAAAAAATATCTGTGTTATATCTTATAATACAAAAATTGTCATAAGACTTGTATGATTGTCATGGAGCTTGTGACACAGGATTATTTGAATTTAAATAAACCGATACGATTTGTCACTCACCTCTTATTGTGCTAGGCATCTTGTCCGAGATCGCATATCCTGGTATCCACAACGCCGCCTCTCCCAAAAACCGCTCTTATCTCACCTCGATTCTCTCACTTATCACCCACTTAAGTAAATCCGTTAATCACTATGCGCGTTAAGAACAATTTCGTTTTTTCCGATCCGTTCTTTCAATCGATTTTCTCACTTATCGTTCAACTGTACATATATATATATCCATACTTTTCTGTTTTCAGAATCACGAATCAAAGAACGTGCTTTCGCCACATAATGATACCGAGCGTCGTGACGCTCGATACAGAATCGATCAGGGTTTCGTCCTCCACCTACGATTTTCCTGACTCCTATTTGCACTCTCGCACATTCGATGTTATCCTTTTCTTTCTTTTTTGTAACTCGTCCAATTTTAAAGATGCAAGCACGAATTTTGGCTGAAGAGGCCACGGTTCTATTTCTTCAGATACTCCGCACGAAATTAAGTTGGTTACTGGACACTAGCTCAGTAAATAGAATTGAGTAAACACAAATTTTATTTACTGATCGTGAATCAATTATATGCGCTAATATCAATTAGATCACAATTACGAGTCGTTCAGAAGCGAGTTCGTTGGTCTTTGTGGATTTGTTTCTGCGACGTCACTAATAACAATGACGCCGCCTTTGAAACCGGAACTGGCTTGATTACAATCGACAAATGGCAATAGCTAAATGAGAAGTCCAACATAGATTGCGGCCAGGTATTTTGATTCTTCGCACTCGAGTCAATGCATATGTTGTTGCGGAAAAACCGTACTTTGATCCCAATTTGCCGTAATGCACTGCAATCCCAAATTTACACTTAAAGTGCTCGATGAATTCTTTCGTGACTGATTTTCGCAATTGCTTCTTTCCCCATAAAAATTATTTCTCGATATGCAACTATCTATTAGATATTATCTCTCTTCATCTTCTCATCCACGTGTCCTTCATCTTTTCGAGCAAACTGTATCTTCACATACGTGATCAGAAGGCGGTTCTTTTCTCTTCAACGCCAGCACGGCTAATAAAATCTCCACGGTCAGTCGCAATCACCTTCCACTTTTTGGTAGGACTGCTAGGTATTTTTTAGACGATTGTTTGCCTTTCGTTTTCGAACTTTTTCTATTTCTTCCTATTTCGATCTCCTCGCGTTTCGTTGTGCGCGACGTTACCGTTTCGGTTCGGTTCTACCTGTACACCTCGAGGTTCGGCGGTGGTCCGGTGGTGGTAGCTGGTGAGTGACTCTACCGCAGAGATCCACAGGTGCTTGCGCACGGTGCCGCTCGTCATCGTACATTCACTCTTCTACCTCTACCACCGATTCGTCGTCGTTCGCGTGTCCCTACCAGACGAGCGGTAGTATAAAGCGAACGGTCTTTCTTCAACCCCCACCAAAGTCTTTCTCTGTGGTTCCTTCTTTATGTTTTTCCTCCTCTTTCTCCCTTTTCTTTATCTTCTTCGTCTCGGTTTCCCTTCTTTTTCGTCCATCTTCTTGTTTTGAGTTTTGTCTCCTACATTTTCCCTATGCTTTCATCTCTTCCGTTCTCTTATTTTTCTAATTTTTCTCTCTCTGTGACGTTCAACCTACGTTGATTCTCTATTTTCCTTCCATCTTCCTGCTTCTTTTCCTTTTCTTTGGTTAAACGCGCTTTTTAAATTGTTTTTCCTCTTTATTCCTCCTTTTGTTACATTCTTCTCTATTCTTTCATTTCCGTATGATTCAGAGCACTATTTCATCTTCTTCATCTTGAGACTTCGCCGCCTTCGCTTTGTCGTGCACGCGGATCTCTTTCGTGACGAGAGTCACTCGGTCGCGCCATTCACCGTTATTTGCCCGTAGGGTGCCACCCTCTTTAAGTTTGATATCCTGCTTATCCGGCGTGCATTGAGTACGTAGGAGCGGATTGATCAAATATATTCAAACATTCAGATACTTGTAGATTCATTATAACATTATTTAAACAAAGTGGAACAGCAAGTGATAAACGAGAAATGGGTTGTATAATATTTAGCCATATTTTATAAACTTTCAGTGATTTGATTTAATCGTTTGCCTATATATAAACATTATTAGTAATTAGATACAGATATATACAGAGTGTTCCAACCTTTTTGACTCACCGCTTGTGAGCAGATAGATCGGACAAAACTGAGTCGAAAAGTTTTCTTACCATTTTATAATTTTCGCAATAGTTAAGGAGATATTAATTTTTAAAAATTGCCGAATAAGCAGATAAAATCGACGCATAATATAATAACTTTAAGATATCTTTCAGAGTTCTTTATAAAATACCTTAAAGATTTTAAATATTCTGCTTATTAAGTAACTAAAAAAATTATCAAAATTACAAAATAATAGAGGACTTTACGACTCAATTTAGTCCGCTTTACCTGCCCGCAAGCTGCGTGTCAAAAAGTTTTGGGTACCCTGTATATATTAATAGATTTATTAAATAGCGTATAATAAAAATATATAATAAATATTACTAAGTACTCATTTCGATAGAAAATTTTTCTTTCATTTGTGTTAAATATTTTTTGGATTAATTTTTGGTTTATTTTTAATTAATATTGTGTGTGTTTATATTAAATAATTTTTGATCAAAATAAAATGGTATTGATTATTTTTCAATTTGTGCAATTAAATATTGTTTAAAGATACTAATTTTTAATATAATAACTTATCTTATGTAAATTCCTCTCACAATTACCGTTATGGATATTTCATCGTGAGAAAGTTCGATTGCAAAATTGTATATATAATAATTTAAATTTATTATTGTAAGAAATTAATATTTACCAAAAAAACATGAACATAATTAATGAACATCTATCTTTCTTTAAGAGACCTAAATAAAGTTTTTGTTCGCGAGAGTGTTTAATATTAGAAATATTAGAATGATATAACAAAGAAGATATTTCAATGACAAAGGAGGGACCGAGATTCGCCGAAATCGATTCGTCGCGTCTTCCGTACCCTTGAATGCGCGATTATCTCGAGCCGGAGGAATCGCTCGGACCGTGCCCGCGGTCGTTCGTTGGCCGAACGTGAATATTCCGATGGTCATTGACCTCAGGTCGGTCTTTGGCGCCAAACCCAAGGCTAGTCCGACTTTCATAAAACGTTTGCTACCAGATATTTCGTTGTAGATCTTCGTATCTGCGTTCTGGCTTTTTCGAAGCAAAAGCATGATGAATCTTTTAGCTGCTCAAGCACTCGCATTCTTATGAAAGAGAGAAAGAGAGAGAGAGAGAGAGAGAGAGAGAGAGAGAGAGAGAGAGAGAGACGCTTCAATAATTCCTTGATTTTATTCATTCCGTTCACTCACGAGATATATATTGACAGGTATCGATTTTCAATCTCACTGATATTGAGCATGATAGGAAAATTTATTTGATACTTAGACTATCTAATAATGGAATTTTATATACATATAAAATCGCTATTCACCTTACACATTTTTTTAAAAGCAAGTTTTAAACTGACATTTTTGCGTCGCCAATGTTGGAAACAATGATCGATTTAAGTCGCGTGCAACCCTACAGTAGTGAGTTGGCGACACGCAACGCGTTATTAGCCGATTCTTCGCAGGTAAGCTTCATTGAATTGTTCGAAGGTAAAGGTCTTCTTCTCTATGATTTCGCTCTGGATTCCGCTCGCACCGAGTTCTTCTTTCGCTCAGCGCGATCGCTGGCAACTTTATACAAACGTTAATTGAAAAAGGTTAATTGAAAAATTACGTAGCTTGATACGCGATTAGTACCGTAATATATAAAACACAGGGTATAGGTATATTTAAATTTATACAAAATTCTTCCATATATAATGCATATTTTAACGATTTACAGTTAATTTAATCATGCCATCAGGTTGAAGTGAAACTTTTTCGTGATCTCAGTTTAAGCCGTTTTTCAACATCTCGATTATAAATACTGGCTGTAAATAGAAACTTATGCGCTCGAGATTGCATGAGTATTTGAAAAGTACATTTGTTTAAATACAAATATGGAGCTCGGTCGAAATCTCGCGTTTTTCTTCGTTTTTCTTCGTTTTTATGAAAGTTGTGCCTAGTGTAGTAGGTTTATAAGGGCATCCGTTTAACTTGCGCGCTTGTGAGAATTCTCCATGAAATAGATGCGCTCGTAAGCTCGCTTCCTCGGGCATGCGCACAGACGGGGGCTAGGCTGCTGAATCAAATCGCGTGCAAAACCTTGCTTCTCGCGCGAGTAGGCGGGAGAGCAAAGAGGAGAACGTCGGGCCGCAACCGCAACACGGATGCCGCGTGAGCGAACGAGCGGCTCGCAACGGTAAAACGTAACCGTTGTGCCCCCGACTGCGAAAATTGTGATGAGGAGGGGGGCACGACTGCAAGATGAGAGACGCGAGAGGGAGAGAGCTCGACGAGTAAGACATAGCGGTATAGCATCCCCACCATCGGTGAAATCATCCTCGGGGTTCACGGATAGTCGTAATTCGTGGCTATCGCGCGTACGGAGCTCGTTTTTTAATTTTCCGTGGGATACCGTGACCGATAGGCTCGGAAACCGGTATTTTATGATAATATCGCGCTGTATACAGCGCGGTAGAGCGCTGTTGAGCAATGATAATCTGTTTATTTCTCTCCGGTACGCCGTAACCGTAGTAACATTCAGATGTCAGCTGCACTTTATAAGCTTCATAGCTTTGTTTAACTCTTTCAATAATATTAAATTTTAAATTTACAGAAATTTTAAAAAATTTGCCTTACTCGTATTTTAGGCCAATTTAATTTTAAACATAATTTGACATAAAGAGAATGAAAGATTTAAATTGATTGGAATTAAAAAAAATATTGAAGTATGAGAAATTTATTTGTTACATAATTTGACATAAAGAGAATGAAAGATTTAAATTGATTGGAATTAAAAAAAATATTGAAGTATGAGAAATTTATTTGTTAATTTGTACAAGACGAAAAAGCCACTCTATAATAATACTGAAGAAATGACATATTTTGAAACAACGATATAATGAATTATAAATTTTATATAAAAAGAACTGTAAATTTAAAAAATAGATCTTTGTTCTCTAAAAACCCTTACTCTCTATATTTAATAAGAACTTTTAAGAACAATGGGTTACGTCACGTTGACTTTATTTTTATCAATTTCTAAAAAATTTACATTTTTCAACAATTTTACTACCTTTGTTATAAAATCAAATTATTATCTTAATATTCAAATATTTAAAGGAATTGCATTTAGTAAATATTTAGCTAGTACTTTCAATCAAATATTTATTAAAATTTAGTATATCTTTTTCTCCGAATATGTTTTATAAAAGTTCGAAAAAAATACCGTAAAAAAATAATTTTATATTTAATTACATTTTAGTCATAAATGTTATTAAAGTGTTTTATCTTAGAGATGACATCAGGATCAGAGCGTTCCTTCTTAGAAAAATGATTTTTTCGACAGAGCGGTGCCGTCATAAAAAGAAGTATCTAACGGTTAATCGACTATTATCGAGGTAAAGTTAGCGAAGACATTTCAAATATCAAAATTTCAAAGTGCTTCGCCCTATCATAGCCTAACTTCGATGCTATCACCTTCAAAGTTCACGGTCGGTCATTTTTGTGTCTATCGAAGTTGCGTGAATCAAATGTCACTTATAATTACTTCGATTCTATTTATAGTTTTGTTTCCAACATCCTTGCACAATGTAAACTTTCTAATAGAAATATTAATTTCTTTGAATAGCAATAGTCTGCCACTTTGACAAGACATTTTATTACATTGAATAAATCAAACTATAAATTAATATACAACACACAACTACCATAATAATAAAAATTATTATAATTTATTGTAATAAGAATTACTGCAATAAACTACTAAAAATTATAATATTGCTTGATATATAAAATTTCATTATTTAGACATATTTCCATTCAAAATTTAATTTAATCACGAATATATTAATTTCTTTTTATTTAAGTCATATAGTTTTTACCTTTAGATCAATTTAGATTTTATCTACACATATTAAACAATACAATTTGTAATCAGCTTTTAAACATTTATTAATGTCGACATTAGCATATACAAAATTTATGTTTGCAAAGAACTGTTTTTAGAAGGAGCCATTACTTACCATACATTTTTACGTACGTCGTTCTCCGTGAAGTTCACGGTCGGTCGTTTGTTCACTGTTCGTTCACCATTACGGACCGTTTGCTACCGCGCCGTATAATGAAATTTGCTTTATAAATTTAACGCGTTAACTTATTTTCTCTTCGATGATTTTATCGAGGATTCTTTCTTATAGTCTTGACTCGTTTGAGTTATTTTACGATATGATATTCAGTACCAATATTTAATTTAATTTAATTTAATTTAATTTATTGTGCAATGTGTACAAAAATTGTGGTTACAAAGAAGAAAGCTAAAACAAACAAACTGAAAATATAATACAATACATGTGCACAAATGGCGAGGCACCAGTAAATCTGCTGCTCTAACGCCTGCCAGCGAGTAATAAGATAATAATCGATAGTTCAAAATTTCTCACTAACGAATAAAATGCACAAAAACTGAATACAAACTTAATTACAATGAACGGAAAGATAACAATATCGTTATCTTATTTTAAAAGTAATACAACTAAAAAATTAAGTTGTCTAAAATAGCCGATTTTGGGGTTTTCTTAAATGTGTTGAATTATTTGCAAATTAATTTCAAGCGCTAAACTGATGGGAAAATATTGAAAATTATAAACAAACATCAGATCTGGAAATTATACTATTTTTGATGCAATTTTCAATATGTTCCCATCAGATCAGTTTGAAATAAATGTTTGCAAATGATACAGCACATTAAAAAATTCAAGAAATCATGTATAAAAAAGTTCCATTGTTTAGGTCAAAATCTAATAATTTTACCTATCCTCCTTTATGAAAAGAAAATATTTAAAAACGTTTTTCTATGTTAAAAAAAATTCTAAATTTTTATATCATTTCCACTTGTTTTCTGTATTTCAAAACATCAGCACTCATCGTTTGAGTATTGAACCAACAAAGAATCTACCAACAATATACCTTGGTAATCTTTAAAGTAACCTTAATCTGTGTGCTCTGTAATTTTGGGTGCGGTTGAACATTATGACGTGTCCGATTCTTTGATTCCATCGAGAATTATATTCCGAACGGGACGCGCGAGATGAGAAGAAACTGGCGATGCGGAGAGAAGAGAAGAGCTGTGACGCCCACGGCGATCAACGGTACATCGCACCCGCTTGTAATGCCTTGTACAGCAGCCATATGCGCGCCTCAGGTAATAAGTCCGTACGTAAATATGTAAATCTTCTAGTGTCTTGTGTGTACTACGTACATCGTTCTTCAACTTTTGCGAAGTCAAAAACGTGTATGCAGGATATTAATAACTGCTGCATTTCCTTTTATTCATCATATATAATATCGTACGTAATACGCGGTGAGACCATTGCAATCACAACAAATAAAATTTTATTTTATATGATAAATTTATAACTTGATACTATTGAGACTTTCACGGGTATTTTCTTCCCAGGCGCCAAAGGGTTTGCGGGTTATCGCCGTGTCATGATCCATTGCTGATGCCAACGTTTTGTGAACCATGCCGTTCACTTCATAAAGGCAAGGAGTGCACTGATGAATAATTTATAACTTTTTTTTATAATACTAATATATACAATTTACAGTCGAACCTCTATAAAAGTAACTTGTCGGGACCGATCGACCTCCGTAAAAGTAAACAAATGCGCATGAGCGGCGATTACTATATTGGAGGTTAAGACATGACTTTTACGGAGGTTAAAACAAAAACGGAGGTTAACTTTGACTGTACAATCTTACATTATTATCTTACTGTTAATCTTTTTAAAGAGGGACGAAGAGAGAGAGAGAGAGAGAGAGAGAGAGAGAAAGGGAGGAAAGAGTTACTTTTCGGTTGCGAGTTAATTTTTAGAAAAAAGAACTGCAATAATATCGTGTTACTTTTATAAAATAACTTTCTCAACCTTGCATTTAATAAATTGTCATACATGTGAATAGATTAATAGAAAATAACGTTCAGATTTTTTTTAGAGTTGAGAACGTTACCTTAAAAAAGTAACGCGTTACCGATACCTTTATTTGAAAAATTATTTGTTATTTGAAAAATTATTTGTTACTTTTCGTTAACTTTTTGTAATATTAAATAAGTTTTGAAATTGCATTTTTTAAATATACATATAAATTTATTTAATTGATTGATAATCAATGTTAAATATAACAATAAATATTAAGACTTGAAACTAATCTGTAAATAGAGCAAGTTTTTCTTTATATTACCTAATAATTTTTGAAATGCTTTGTATTATCCAATATCTTTATTTCTTAGTATTTATTTATATGAATTTAGATTAAGTTCTTATATTTAAGAATGTTTTAAGATGTCATGAACCAATCAGCCGTATTAGCACTAATTGAGACATTACTTAACGTCTTAAAATAAGAACAATAAATTATGAATACTGCTCATAGATTTTCAATATTGATAGCGACTATCGGAATACAGTTTAAGAGATGAACTATATTTTTTGGTATTTAAATTTTTATTATAAACATAAAATTATAAACATATTTCTAGCCAAATGTATATATACACATAATATATATATATATATATGTATATATAATTTATAAAAATAACGCGATCTATTGAATAGTTATAAACATAATAAGAGATTAAAATAATGATAAAAGTAACGGCCGAATTCGTTACCGTTATTGTAAAAATGTAAAGATATTACCGTTACCGTTACAGACAGAAAAAAGAAATGATCGCGTGTGTGTGTGTGTGTGTTTTACCGAAAAGAAATACCTAACGAAAGCAATAACGGCATTATAAGTAACGCGATAAGTTTCTAGCCTGGATTTTTTATGTAAAAGTTTTAGCATTTAAATATCATTAAATGAAAAATTTTTTTAATAAGTTTATAAAGTTTAGTAAAGCATTTTAATAAATAATATTTTTTTTATTTTTTAGGATTAAATAATAAAATATATATATTATTAACCTGCATTTATGTATATCTAGCACATGTAGTGTTTATAAAGTTACAGATTGGTATATTAATGTTTATGTGGCGATCGTGGCGCAGAGTGTAGCGTGACTGCTTTTTGTGCCACACCACACACACGCAAAGATCTAAATTTCAAATTTACTCAGAACATCAAATTAGATTTTATTTGATCGCCTTTCGAAAGACAATGGCAAACCTCCTGAGAGTATCTTTGCAATTGTCGTTCAGATTCGGTGTTAAAAACTGTAGGTCACATATATCAGTGGATATATGTACATTCGCTAACACGCATGACAAGAGTGACGTTTTAATGCCAAACTCCTTTCTTTCAAAGATTATATAAAATGTAAAAGATTCAAAGAGGCTAATATCCAAAATTAGGATAATCTATTATAGATAGGTAGATATTAATGTTTATAGAGTTTATAATATTATGGACCTTTGTTTTCTCATTTACATATATCTTTTTTAAACTAGGTATTTCCAGGACTCTTGGTAAAATAACTGTTACGACTCATTTAAAATAAAAAATATAAAAAATATTTCAAAAACTTATTTAAAATATTAAATAAGAGATACGTCAGAAGAAGTTATTTAAAATAATAAATACTAATTAAATATTTCATTATTATTTATTTAAAATACATATTTTAAATAAAATTGTTTTAAATACGATTGAGTCCTGAGTATTTCGTTTCGACCTTTTTTAAATTATTAATTGCACTATTTAAAAAAGTAAATTACACATGCGACATGTAAATATATATGAGTGTCTATAAAGTGTGTTTGGGGGGGTTTGTGAATTTGTTATAGATCAATTATCTTTATAAAAAACATGTATGGAAAATTCTCTTCTCTTGTAATAGACGCGCCATCGACCGAGTAACGAAGGAAGGATCTGAATATATACTTGGTGAGAAGAAGGTAATGGAGCTATTATCTTCCGTCGTATCAGTACATTCTATTTTACCGACACTAGACATTTTATTATTAGATGTTATTGTCCGTTATACAATATCTTCTTTAATTACCCTTTTTACGAATAAAATGTGTTATTATCAGTGTCAATAATTTTGTAACTTACAATTAATTTTAATTATTTTTGAGAATGGAATTATTGTGATATACATATCTTTTTTCGCACTATTTTAGATAAATGTAAAATTAAATTGTACAGAATTCATTATTATACTTGCAAATAATAAATTGTTTGTTGTGTGTAATTGTAATATATTTGTAACGTAATGCAATATTGCAAACTCAGTAAATGAAATGGATTCAGATTTTCCGAAATACGCATTTGCGTTGAGATGAATCCCTTGCATTTTTATCTGGAGACACTGGTAGTGTCTCGGCGCTAAGCTACGCGCAGCGCCACTACCGTGGCTACTTTACGCTAGCCGGCGAGTTGCGGCAGATCGAGATTATCGGATCTCAATAAGGGCTGAACCGATCAAGTTCTAAGTGTGCTCAATCGATTGCAACCGCTCAGAATATATAATGAAAGTGTTTTTATTTTTTCTCTACGTGCTCTACGAGCGGAGATATTGCGACGCAAAATACGAATCTGAAACTTTTATATCTGGAGACACTGGTAGTGTCTCGGCGCTAAGCCAAGCGCAGCGACACTTCCGTGGTACTATACGCGAATCTGTCAAGATTTCCAGACGGCGATTATGGGATCTCAATAACGGCTGG
>NW_017296956.1:833962-836629 GCF_001594075.2 Trachymyrmex cornetzi
GGCGCATTATTATTATAATTAATTGAAATTAAAATGAAATTTAATTAATAAAATGAATTAAAATAAATTATTTAGAGAGTATAATAGGGCTACGAGCCTGAAATTTTAATCGTTGTGAATTTTGCTGGTTCTGCAAGACCTTGAAATGTTTGCCATCGACAGATTAATTAAGAAACCGTTGTTTTATTTTAGATACGTCGACGATATTATACTTGCGCTTCCGTCTGATTATATAATGATTACATTGAATGTGTTCAACTCTTTGCATGATAGATTGCAGTTTACTCTGGAAACCGGTATTGGAGGTAAAATTAACTTTTTGGATACTACGATTATCATTGAAAATAATCGTATTATCTTTGATATTTTTCATAAGAGCACATATTCCGGCAGATTCCTGAACTTCCATTCCAACCACCCGATTTGTCATAAAAAAGGTACTCTAATTAGTTCCATAGATAAGATTTTAAAATTGTCGCATCACATCCATCCTTTTTCAACAAAAGAATCTTATCAATGCCATTAATACTTTTCTTGAAAATTGTTACCCGTTATCTTTCATTTTCACCACAGTTATCAACAGAATAAAATTTCATACACTCAATATTAAAACAACACGTAATCCACTAATTAGAGATAAATATTTTACTATCCCCTATGTCAGGTCGATCTCAGAAAGTTTCCTTCCTATTTCCAGTGTGTTTCATTGTAAGTTAGCCTTCACTATTCCTAACACACTGAGGGGTCTTATTAGGAGGGGTAAGGATAGGCTGAATTTTTTGTCTAATCAGAACGTGGTATATAAAATTTCCTGTGAGAATTGTGATGCTAGTTATGTTGGCCAGACCAAAAGAAAGCTGAGCACTAGATTAAAAGAACATCAGTCTGATATCCGGAAAAATACTGGCTCACCCTCTGTCATCACGGATCATAGAATTACTTTTGATCACAATTTTCAATGGGATTCAGTCAGAATCTTAGACAATGAACCTTCATATGGCAAGAGACTTGTGTCTGAGATGATCCATATAAAAAGGCAAAAGCATGGCATTAACAAAATGCAGGATACCGAATCTTTACCTGAATCTTATTCTAATATCATACAAGCTTTGTCTCCCTCTTGATTTCTTCCTGACGCATCCCTCTTCCTTCTAGTTTTTCCCTTCTACTCGTTCCCCTCCCCCTTTTATTTTTATTCCTACGTTTTTGTCCTGTTCATTTCTCGTCCGCCGCAGTGTGTCGCTCACACATTATCTCGATACTTGCCAGAGAGATGTTGTATTTTACTCTCGTTGCACAATTATTCCGTTTTATGCGATTATCACATTTTTATTTATATCAACATTATGGATTCATCGATTTTTCCATTTCTTAAACTAACACTATATTATGGATTCAACGATTTTTTCATTTCTCACATTAATACAATATTAAGGTATTTATTAACTCGATTTCATACTTTTGTTTTATTTCAAGTCTTTTCTATTATGTTATCTTATTTCGTAGTTATTATAATTTTTGAAAAGAATAGCAATTTTTCAAGTTTTCTTTTGTGTTACTATATTTCATAACTATTACAATTTATAAAATTTATAATAGTAATTATCATCAATATATTTATATATACTACGTTCAATAGATATTTCATCATTTTTGTTTTTGTAATTTTAACAGATACATTTTCATCCACGTTATCTTATAACTTTTTATACGGTTTTTTCAACGATAAGAATTGACTTTTATATTTGGACAATTTTAATTTTTTACACATTTGGACTACTATTTCATCTATACACTTCTTATATTTCGACTCAATTTTCTTTGTAACCACCGTGATTGTTAATATTTGTACCGATTTATTTCAATTTTTACATATAGAGATTAGTTTTTGTATTAATATGTGTACCGATTTATTTCATTTTTTATATATAAAGATTAGTTTTTGTATAGCGTTTTATATATGTTGTGCGATTGACAGAGAATTTTATGTATATTTTAAAAGTAAGTTTTCATAATTTTTCGATTTATGTTGTTTGAACATTGATAATGGTCTGATCTTGACCGAAACGTATGTATACTTAGTTTATTTTTGTTTTATTTAATTTGCCTTTTGCGCACAATATTAAAGTTATATATATATGTAAGTTTGTTTACTTATTTAACATACCAGCAAAATTCATAACGATTAAAATTTCAGGCTCGTAGCCCTATTATACTCTCTGAATAATTTTTTAAAAAATATAGAATACAGGGTTGGGTAATGCTATGTTAAAAATTAATTAAAATAAAATATTAATTATAATTAAAATGAAATATCGAGATTATCGTTGAAGATCTATCTAGGTATTTACCGCGTCCAGGAAGAGGGTGTGTAGATATTCAGGAATTAAGCGTCTAGGTGTTCGCCGTCGAGGAATTAAGCGTCTAGATGTTTGTCGTCGAGGAAGTGGGTGTCTAAGTCGAAGAAATGGGTGTCTAGGTGATCGCCATCGAGGAAGTGGGTGTCTAGGTGTTCGCTATTGGGGAAATGGGTGTCTAGGTGTTCACCGTCGAGAAAATGAGTGTCTAGGTGATCGCCGTTGAGGAAGTGGGTGTCTAGGTGTTCGCTATTGGGGAAATGGGTGTCTAGGTATTCGCCGTCGAGGAAATAAGTGTCTAGGTGTTCGC
>NW_017296956.1:837093-837402 GCF_001594075.2 Trachymyrmex cornetzi
GAAATGGGTGTCTAGGTGTTCGCCGTCGAGGAAGTGGGTGTCTAGGTGATCGTCGTCGAGAAAGTGGGTGTCTAGATGTTCGCTGTCGATGAAGTTGGTGTCTAGGTGATCGTCGTCGAGGAAGTGGGTGTTTAGATGTTCGCCGTCGAGGAAATGGATGTCTAGGTGTTCGCCGTCGAGGAAGTGGGCGTCTAGGTGTTGTCTACATGTTCGCCGTCGAGGAAGTTGGTGTCTAAGTATTTATCATCGAGGAAATGAGTGTCTAGGTGATCGCCGTCGAGGAAGTGGGTGTCTAGGTGTTTGTCGTCG
>NW_017296956.1:837867-839230 GCF_001594075.2 Trachymyrmex cornetzi
TTGTGGAAGAAATGATATATTATTTAAAAGTGAATTAGTTTCGATAAAAGAGATACTTATTAATCACTTAATATCTTTTATTTCAGAGAATGATAAGTTAGAAACTGATGATTAATCACGTTTGCTGTTTAGTGGAACTAATGATATATATCATTCGTATAAAAGATCAATATTTAACAAGTAAGTTAATGAAAAATTGTCAATGTGAGCCAACACAAGATGTTCCTTTGTGAAATAACTGTCATATATTATAAATCTATAGTATAAATTACAGACGTTACGACATCATTATTGCGTCCTCTTTATATGTAGGAATAACATATCCTAGATGTAGTAAGCGTCCCAATGAAATAAATTAAAGTTTCTTACTATATCTAGAATATGGTTAATACATTTGAAGCAAACGCAATAATGATGTCGAAACGTCTGCAATTTATACTTGTGATTTATAATTTTTTATTATTTACTTAACTCTAATGATATGTATCATGTGTATAAAAGATTCTCTCTATGGAATTTTAAAATTATATATAAACTTACATTTTTAAAAAAAAAGGTAAAATAAGCACTAGCGTTGGTGAAACTGATAACTAATCACGTTTGCTGTTTAGTAGAACTAATGATATGTATCATTTGTATAAAAGATTTGATATCAACAATTCATTCCAAGTTAAATTCCATGTAATTCGAACAAATTAAATTTTATCATTTTATTCCTCCTAAAGAAAAAATAGTTTATTTAATTCTAACGATATGTATCATATTCGTATTATTGATTATCAAATTAATTAAATTCTGCCAAATTAAAAAGTAAAATTCAATCTTTTTTTTATTATTTACTTAACTCTAATGATATGTATCATGTGTATAAAAATTTTTCTCTATGGAATTTTAAAATTATATACAAACTTACCTTTTTAAAAAAAAAGGTAAAAAAAGCGCTAAGCGTTGGTGAAACTGGCCCAAATGGTGCTTCTCGGAAAGAATCACCATTTGGGTCATTTTCACCAACGTCAATTACTCAATCGGCCGTGAGTCTGATAAATAATCACGTTTGCTGTTTAGTAGAACTAATGATATGTATCATTTGTATAAACGATTTGATATCAACAATTGGCGTCAAGTTAAATTCAATGTAATTCGAACAAATTAAATTTTACCATTTTATTCCTCCCAAAGACAAAATAATTTATTTAACTCTAATGATATGTATCATATTCGTATAATTGATATCAACAAAATTGGCGCCAAGTTAAATTCATCAAAATTTTATCAAAAAAATTTTATGTATTATTCCTATAAAAGATTTGATATCAAGAACTGGCGCCAAGTTAAATCCCACTTCTTTATACCATGCCAAATT
>NW_017296956.1:840551-853409 GCF_001594075.2 Trachymyrmex cornetzi
TTTTTTGATAAAATTTTGATGAATTTAACTTGGCGCCAATTTTGTTGATATCAATTATACGAATATGATACATATCATTAGAGTTAAATAAATTATTTTGTCTTTGGGAGGAATAAAATGGTAAAATTTAATTTGTTCGAATTACATTGAATTTAACTTGACGCCAATTGTTGATATCAAATCGTTTATACAAATGATACATATCATTAGTTCTACTAAACAGCAAACGTGATTAGTTATCAGACTCACGGCCGATTGAATAATTGGCGTTGGTGAAAATGGCCCAAATGGTGATTCTTTCCGAGAAGCACCATTTGGGCCAGTTTCACCAACGCTTAGCGCTTTTTTTACCTTTTTTTTTTAAATATTAAGAAACGTCATCGTCGTCGTCGTCGCTGCTACGAAGTGGTGGGGGTAATGTCCTTTTGAAATTTTTGGTGCAGGAGGTAAATGTGGCGCTGGCAATGTGCATGGTCACATCACATATGTGTCTGTTTTCTGTGACTGATGATTAGGTTAGGAAATTCGTCACATTGATGGCATGGAAGGACATGAGAACATGTAACTTAAACTAGAATAAGTATTTTCTGCATCAATTACACAAATTCTCTGCTTTAAAAACGTGTTCTTTGTTTTAAGAATACAAATTATTGTCTATATAATTTTTATTTTTACAACAGAGTATTTGTCTTGGTTAAATATTTGTTTGTAAAGCAGAAAATTTGTTTAACCCTATTTGCCATCGATGCAACAGATTTCCTAATCTGGATATCTGTCAACTTCAATTAATAACAATTAATAACTCGGTTTGCGGAGCAAAGCGACACATTTTTCGTGTAGTGCAAAAATGCGTAACAAACACAAGTAATTATTATTATGTATGAGGCCTTTTTTACGAAATTCGGTTTCAGGTATTATTGAATTGGTGCGACTCGTCGACTTTACCTCAACTAACTAAACTACTAAAAACTTTATTTTTGAAAGCTGAACCAGTTTGATATAGCAACTGTATTAATTTGAATCATACTTTAAGACTGATTATTGAAGCATCTTCTCGTTTGCCTAAGAAAGAATTGCAATCGTATTTATATTTTTGTTGAACAGGAATTTAAATGAGTTGTACAGGTAATTGTTTTAAATAAAAAGTAAAAACTATAAACGGAGGATAATTTAATTTTTGTAGAGCACTCATTTAGAAATATGTGTGAGATAGCGTATAATTAACTTAGTAAACGGTCGCTAATTATTATTTGTTTCGTTTGACAGAGAAAAAATATTTCAAAGCTTTGTTACGATCTTACCAAGTTTACTCCTGAAACCGAGCGTAGATGACATCGTAATTCGTACGATCAGTTAAATTTTACGTTTTAAGGAATGGATCCGGGAAGGATTGATAGGTAAACATGAGTCTATTATCGGTAAATTATAGGCATATAGACAACCGACATACTGAGTATATTATATGTTATTTATACAAACTTACCTTTTTAAAAGAAGGTAAAAAAAGCGCTGCTTTTCGTGAAGAATCATTTGGGCCGGTTTCACAAATGCCAATTACTTAATTGGTCGTGGAACTGACTAATTCTGTTTGCTATTTAGTAGAATTGACCACTTATGATTAACAGTTAATCACTGATTCGGCTTAATCGAGTTGATGAAACCGGCCCTTCCTATATAATACTAAGCATCCAATCCAATTAATAGTAGCTTTAATTTTTTTTCAAGGATATTCTTATAATGATATGTATCATTCGTATAAAAGATTTGATATCAACAAAAGTTAAATTCCATGTAATTCGGATACGAAATTATATAAATAATATTAACTTTAATTATATCATTCCTATAAAAGATTTGATATCAAGAACTGACGCAAAGTATTTTTATAATTAGAGTGAGATAACAATCATATCCGTAGGTGCACATGATGCTTAGATATGAATACATTCACGTATTTTTCTATCTAATCTGTGTCATTCAGATATATCGTTGTCTTCTTTCCAAATTTTTCAAAAACCTTATCTCCCGTTGACTTTCCCGCTAATATATATAACTTTATAGTATTTATTATATTTCATGTCTCGCCTTGCGAGATTACGAAGGTAGTTCCGCTACTCTATGCCTATGAAGCTACACCTTTAAGAGTCAGATTTTGAATTTGGCGCTCTCCCTATGCGGCGGATTTTACATTGTCTTTATGGAACTTTGTTAAGGTTGTTCAGATTTACTTCTATCATAGTGAGTAGGGATAGTAAATCGTAGGGGTAGTAAATCGTGGTCGCAAGACGCATCATCATTCCCGGCTTCTTCGTTAACGCTTGCGCTATCAGAGGAATTGTACGCAGAGTGCGCAGCTATATAAAAGCAGCCACTTGTTGAGCGACACGCATTCTGCCGATTCGCTTCCGTCGCGGATATATCCTGTTCGAGGACGAAAAGAGGAGCAAACATCCGACGGGTGACCACGACAGTATTTTCCGTATTGTTCGACTTCAAGTTACAACTCCAGCTCAATTTGTCGCAAGAGTGATTGACGTAGGACTTCCGAACAGGTCAGCGCTAAAATTGAATTAACAAATTAGATGCAACCAAATTAATATTTATAAAAAAATGAATTAGTTTCATACGCGCTTTAGATTCGACATAACCTTAAGTTAATTACATATATGTTCTTTTATCATAACGTTTTTTACATTGTTACATACATATACTTTAATACATTAAAATGAAAATCTATTTATAAAAATAAAATATATTTAAAAGTTTAATTTGTTCATTATTATGTGTCCATTGTCATCTTTATAAAAATGGCGGTAGAAAGATATGTACAATACATGAATGAAATAGATATCTTTAATTAAAAATAATTTTGTAATAACTTCATATGAAACTAACAATGTAAATGATTTAGCCTGCAGTCAATTTTATTTGATATTTTGCTTTCAGTTTTAATACTTTTAAAAATAAATATAGTATTCGAATAGCGTCGTGTGTGTGTGTGTGTGTGTGTGTGTACAAAAGTGCCTTTTTCTCTTAATTTTATATTTATGTGCAATAATTTATGTAGGTAATCGAGCTATAGACAATAATTTTTGTGTGCGAATGAACTGTCGGCAAATGTGATATAGGCAAACGATGCTGTAGGCGATTGGTTTGTAGACAAAAGAAGCCATCTCATTTTCGAAAAATAAGTATATTATATTTGAAGTAGACAACAAGGATGAATACATGTTTATATAAATTCCCCGAATACAATATTTAAAAGTTGAAACAATTTTTCTACGTCTGTTTCTCTATAATATGAAAATTTTTGATTCAAATTCTGGATATTCTTTGATTATTTGCCAAATGGCGGAGGCAAAGAGATTTATCATGACCCTTATTAAGGTGATGTGATTTAATCCGATACATTTGATTTGTGATTTAATCAATAATTTATACATATAAATAATTATTTGATTACAATACCCCTGAGAGACTATTTTGATCAAGATAAACGATGTGATGAATTATCGAATGGAAAAAACGCATTATACACGTGTAAACAGACTCGTCATTAATATTCAAATATCTTTATTATTTAAAATAAGTGCAATTTATGTGTATTGTTTTAACATACAAATTACTTTTTGTGATAGCATTAGTCGCTTAATTAAAACAGAAAAGTTGTAATTACGTTGATATAAAGTAATAATTACTTCCAGTAATGCAATAAATAAGTTGCACGTTTGTAAAATACACGATTCTCTCTCTCTTTTCTCTCGCACAATAACATTTTTATTGCAAAAATTATAGAAATATTTATAATTTTAATGTTTCGAATAGATTATCAAATCATAGACATCAAATCTATTAATCTGATGGTGATTTTTTCTTGGACATGAAGAGATTGAAGGAATTTTGAAATTGTATTGCCGAGGATGGTTCCAAAGTGAACTGAAACGTACTATTATTTTTTGGAATAAAGATTCTACTTTTTGGATTAAAGATTTAAGATTAAACCACGCTGACTCTCATTCGTCCTGTTTTTTTGGATTTTTTGTTGTTGAATTTGGGAGAATCCGTAAAAAAGATTACATTATTACTATTTCATATTTTAAGTTTGTTATTATGTTTATGTTTATTGTTTTACTATCATTTTTAAATAAAATTTATTTGGACCAATATTTATAAAAATTATTTTTATGTCTACCCACGAAATGTATTGGCAAGAAGTTTAATTATTTAACTCTGGAATATTTTATGTAAATTTAAAATTTTGATTGAAACTCTCGATTTGATTTGAACGTGTATTGAATTACTCGATAATCATTAAAGTGTTTTTGATAATGTCGAACATTATGCCGCTATCAAATGCCTAACTGGCATTTTCTTCGTTGAATCGCGAATCACTGATGGAGAATCCGCGGAGTGTCCGACGGCTTCGCGGATAAATAAATCTCTCAGCAAACTGCTCGGTAGCGGTGAAAGCTACGGGAAATTACAAAAGTCGGAAGCGGAAACAGAGGAAGGACGAGCTTTTAATATCGCCGGGCGTCATTCTGGCTTTAGATCCTCGTTACTACTCGTGGCCAGTTCGATTTTCCGTTCTACGCGCGTCTCGCAATTCTTTCCGGTTTTGCTAAGATCATCTTGTCGAAACTACACAGTAAAGAACATTATGTATTTGTGTTAGATACGGTCCACTCATGTCTTGTTAACAGTTTGTATTAAATTTTTTAACATATTCGAGTGTTAATTTAACATAATATGGTTACGTTATTTAATTTTGTGTTTATTCAACATAAGATGAATGTGTTAGAAAATAACATAGATATTATGAAAAAATGATCACAAAAAAAATAATGCCACAGTTTGTGAACAAATTGTAGAAGTATATTTTTTTAAGTATAATTAATACTTATGATATATTAAATTAACACGTATTTTAGTTATTCCTTTCAGAATTAATTTTTTTAAAACACATTATTTTTATGTTACTTGTTTAGTTATTCATAAATTATATTATTTTGACACCAAGGAACGTTAAATATTAATTTAACACAAAATCTTTAAATAACATAATCACATTAGGTCAAATTACTCGAATATTAAAAAAAATTTAATACAAACAAATGAAATTGGAAAGAATAAGTGCACTAGGAGTAATTAATAAACCGGTTCCTGAATTATTAAGGATGGAAGAAACTTTAGTACGTTACTTGTTAACAGAAATTTTTGTGTTCCTCCGTATTCTGTCCTTCTATATTTATATTAGGTAGAAAAATTAAGAAGGGGAAAATTAAAGGAGTAGAAAGGAGGTTGTAAGTGGGAGATTATTCGTTAAGAAGGGGCAAGTATAATTCCGGTATACGGTATCATTTTGCTTATTTAATCCTGATTTTTGTTTCTTGATGTTTATTATCTAAGAAATTGTTCTTTTGTAATATGACGGTTCTGAATTTTTAACTTATTTAATTTTCGACTTAAAAATTATAGTGGGACATACTGATGAAGGCCGAATATCGGCCGAAACATATATAAATTTCAATTTGTAAAGATCATTTTAAATATATTATATCGCAACAAATAACCGTCGTATTGACTGTATGCTCCTTTTTTTTATAAACTTGTGTTTATAAGTATTCAGCCATTATTTATCTCTATGTTGAAGATACTGTTAAGTTTCTTATCAATATGCAATTAATAAAAAAATTATTAATATATCTATACGTTGTAAAGTTTCAGTCTTCATCAGTATGTTCTACTATACAGTTGTGTATCGTTTTAACATACAAGTTTCGTTTTTATAATGCATATTATCGAACACGCGCAAAGATACTGTTTATATCCATATTGTTTTTGAAATAATTTTTATTATTATCAATGATTTAACATTATTTTTAACATTATTGCTAAATGACGTCCTTCCTGTAAATGCAATTAATATAAATATAAAGAGACTAAAACTTGGTGTCGCCAAATGAAAATCTTAATGGATCGCTTGCACTATGAAGCTCGACTTATATGACGCCAATGCGATCGATGATGAATCCGTAGAAATTAGCGACTAACTCGCATTGCGAATTTTTGTATTAGGTCAACATCGTTCGTTGTGTTGTAATCGTGCTTCAGCGGTGTCTGTGTACAATCTTGTCGCGAGTAAATTTCATGGATCTTATTGAATAATTAAGAAAGTGTATAGTTTTGCCTCTTAACTTTTTCTATTTGTAACACTTTGTGTCGAATCAAAGAGCATGCAACGAGTTTAAACCAGTGTGCCATAATTCTTGTGACTTGAATTGACAAGGAATTATCACATGCTACTAATAAAGTACGATCAATAAACCAACATTAAAGAGTTATTCAAACCGTTATATGTATATATATATATATACATATATCATAAATTTGGGAAATATAAATGATTATTTTTATTATTATATAGAATTCTTATAAATTTTTTATTTATTATTTCTTTTCAAATTAAAGAAAAGTACATATGTGTAACTAAAAAAAATCACATCTGACATTTAACGGTAAGAAGTGGAGTCTTTTGTTTGCTCACAACTCGATTATTAATGTCAATCAATTGCAACTGAAAGGATTCCTTAGCATTTTCCTTAAGCAAATAATTTTTTAATATAATATTATTTAATATAATCTTTTAACATAATGTTTCATGCAGTATCGCGTTAAAAGATATCATTCTGTAATTTTTCAAGAATTCTGAAAGATTTCAAGATGAAATAAAACTGAATGGTTAATAATTAACAATTGCCTTATACTGTTTCAGGTAAAATGGATTTGGAGGATTATCGCCGATATGGTAAGCAATTATTCACATATGTAAACATAACAAAAAGTTTGAACGAATTTTGCATTTGTATTCGTTTGAATTCACATTTATCAACGATTTTTTATTCGTATTTTATAAAATAACATTAAATTCATTTTTGTATAATTTTACATAAATTTTATAAAATAGAAAGTCAATATTTACAATAAAAGTCAATAATTATAAAATAGAAGTCAATATTTTACAAAAACTTTAAAAACCATCTAAAGATCTAATTAATATATATATTACTAATATATCAATCAACTCTTGCTGCGTTGATAGAAAAGTAATACAAATAAAGAATTAGCATTTTTAAGATAATGAAAGAAAATTAATTATAAAAACTAATGTAATTTTGTGAAAGAATAGCACATGTGTAGCTTGTTTGCTTATACGGAAAAGTGTTATAAAACTGATAAAGTATAAAATTTATATTATACTAGTGTTTACATTTTGAAAATTCATGACATAGTTTTAAAGAATACATTATAATTGAAAGTATAACACGGAAAGAAAGTAAAGAAATTATATATTTACTATTCTGATTGAAACATTATTTTAATACAGAATTTTGAAAAGGTTGTTAATTTTGAGATACGTCATTTTTTCATTTGCAGCAACTGTTCTAAATCTAAATCGAAATGACATGTCGCAATGAAGAAGTCAAACCATTTCAATAATTGTACTATACTGAAACAGCGTCAATAAATAGAGATCACTGGTAGGAACTTTATAGGTGCGATATTGTTTCCAATACGACATCGTTTACGATCTAAATCTCCTGCTTTGGAACTACGATTTGAAATCGCCTTTCTCCTGGGATTTCATTCCTAGTCGATTATTCTATTTATTCGTTTTGGTAAATTAGAATTGGCAATGCGTGTATTGCAATACAGGATAATGCATTCATTTATAACTGTTACTACTAACAATAAATAAAACAAATTACTCCTTTTTCTTTTGGATGTTTATAAAGTATTTTGATAGAGAATCAATGATTGAATGAACAATTTTAGAAAACTATGTACTTTCAGTTACAGAATGCTATTTCTGTTGGAGACATTATATAATAACAGAAAGAGTAATTACGTTTTTCAAATAAAGGAATCCGCACGTGTGAAGGAAAGTCTAATCTTTGAAAAATCGTGTCTTTTGTTTAGTACAGGAATAGTTCCTTGAGTCTTAAAGCACCTTTTTGTTCCTGTTTGATAGCTTTTTGTTGCAGATAATGACGCTAAGTTTTAAATGAAGATTCGCAAACTTATTTTCTATAGTTTACTTAACATTATGATTTTTAATCTAGTTTGTCAACACTTTTTAAACTCTTTGTCTTTTAACTTTCTTTGTTTAAGATACAATAAATACGTCGATATTAAATAAACTAGGACATTAAAAAAATAACTTTAAAATATAGCAGTATGACTTTAAAATATTTGTTTCTTTACAAAAATAATGATTATAACTTTTGTATAATTACTTCATAAAAGAATTTAAAAAAAATAAAAGATTATTAATATAATTAGTTATATTTGATTAAAATTTTATGTAAACATTAATTAAACATTATATACACTATACTCAATAAAAAATAGGAAACACATTCAAAACGTTCGAAATTGCACAATATTTAGGTCATCAACAATTGTAAAAAATTATCGCAGACAAAAAAAATTAAAAAATATTTTAAAGCTTGAAAATTGTATTTCAATATGTTTTTGTCCGTTTAAAAAAAAATTTTTATCTTTACAGTTTTATATTTTAAAAAAGATCACATTGTGTTATGTTATTTAAAAATTATGTACAATCAACGGTCTGCAAGTCGATAAAAATTATTTTCGAAAAGATTTAATACTTTTACAAAAAAAAGTACAGAGTTGTTCCTACCAAATGATGTTTTAAAAGTTTTTGTACAATTTTTCTTGACTGAATAATGCGACTGTGAAATTAAATCTGCATTTTTTATAATCAACGTTAAAATTTGATGAAAAAAATTAAAAAGGTATTTTAAAGTTCAAAGTTTGTACTATAACATGCTTTTGATTATTTTTTAATTTAATTTTGTAGAATTGTGGGTGTGGGGGGAGGGGAATAAAAAATTTTTTTGCTAAATTTCAATGTTGATTATAAGAAATGCACGTTTAGCTTCAAAGTTGCTTAAGATAAGGAAAATTGTAAACAAATTTTAAAAAAAGCCATTTTACAAATGAAAAACTTTGTACTTTTTTATAAAAATTTTAATAAAGAATATTACTAAGGCCTCGGTGGTCTAGCGGTGACGACGCTCGCATGAAATAGATTTAATATCCGGCTGACGTATAATATTTTTCGCAATGCAATAAAATTATTTATAGATTTTAAGATGCTTTAAGATTATTATAAAGATGCCTATATATGAGCATCAGTATTATTAAATTGTTTGTCAATTTAATTTGTAATATTATTACTCTAGTTTTGATCGCGTTTTAAGACTGAAAATAATTTCAGCGTGCAGTTTACGGGATTGAAATTGTTGTTCATAAATTCACATGGAATCGTTTTCAGCATTAAGGTCCAACTTGACCGCTTAGCCTTTATTTCTTAATTGTTGTTCAAATCGCGGTCTTTAAAATAATATTTTATTAATATTAAAAATATTAAACTATTTAAGAAAAAATTTTTTATCTAGCTGTAGATTGTTAAATGTACATATAATTTTAAGAAATATAACAATGTGATCTTTGCTAAGATACAGAACTATAGAGATACAAATTTTTTAAAAAACGGCCAAAAACATGTGAAAGTTTTAAACTTTAAAATGCGCTTTCATTTCTTTGTCTGCGATGGTGTTTCACCGAGTTTTGGTAATCTGATTCTCAAAATAATGCAATTTTAAGCATTTTGAAAATGTTTTCTGTTTTTTGTTGAGTAGCGTATATTCTACATATTACTCAATATTTTTTAAAATTATTATTTCTATAAAAATATAAATAATTAATCAGCAATTTGTAAATTAAGATGCATAATTTGTAAGAGAGTGGACTTTACGTATAGTAACGTACTTGTTAGATATTGTACATAATGACTTAGAATAATCATAAATTCAAAAATTACGCAGGAAAGGAAATGGTAGATTATATCGCCGATTATCTGAGAGACATCCGTTCTCGGCGAGTATATCCAGCGGTCTCGCCGGGATACTTGAGAAATGTTCTGCCGTCGTCGGCCCCTGTAGACGGCGAGTCCTGGGAGGACATATTCGCCGACGTTGAGAAATGCATTATGCCGGGTGTGACGCACTGGCAGAGTCCGCACATGCACGCCTACTTTCCGGCTCTGAATTCACCTGCTAGTCTGCTGGGCGACATGCTGGCCGACGCAATAAACTGTCTGGGTTTTACGTGGGTAAGTGCAATTTTACGTATTTATTTTTAACTGTTTAATTTAATATTTTCGTATTTAATATTAAATAGTAATGTGTTTTTAATCAAATAATATCTTTCGTCATTCCGCAAAAATTTAATAATATGTTTAAGTTAATTGAGGTGTTTTTTTATTAAAATTTGAAATTATAATAGAACATTTTGCACATTTTTTTTCAGAATAAATTAATTCCGAATATTTGCATTAATATAATTTATAAAACCTATATTTTTTATAATTAAAAATTTATCTTATAGAAGAAAATCGCTTATATTGTGTCCCTTAAAGTTTAAACAAAATTATAACAAAAGTACTGATATTCAGGATATTTTTGTCTTTTACATCATACTTTGGTTTATTAGCAATAAAACAAAATATTTTTACGAAAATAAACATTGAATTATTTAAATCGGATTAAAAAGAAGTAGATTTCGGTACAATTTAGAAACAGAATCATTAAATTGGGTTCCTAAATCCTAAATCGTAAAAAATGTTTTGTTTCGAAAATACAATGGAAGTGTGATTTAACCGTCGGTACGATTCTACATATAGTTACGTTTTAATTATTTCTTCTTTAATTAATAAAAAAAAATTATATGAACATTATTATGCGAATAATTTGATCCTTTAACTTTTAAAAGTCAAATCTTTAAAAGTTGAAATGATCATCTTAATACGATTTTTAATTTAATACTATTATTTCCATAGGCTTCCAGTCCAGCGTGTACTGAGTTAGAAACGATCATTATGAATTGGTTAGGTAAAATGATCGGTCTACCCGAAGATTTTCTTCATCAACCGGGTGGTTCCGGTGGCGGTGGCGTCATACAAACGACGGCTTCAGAAGCCACGTTGGTGTGTTTGCTTGCAGCCAGAACCAGAGCTATTAGAGACGTGCAGGAGAACGATCCTGACTGTTTGGCGACAGAGATTAATTCGCGTCTAGTTGCATACTGCTCGGATCAGGTTTGTAGCCATTACTTTATGCTGAAGATAATGAATTTATAAATGTACCTAGATGATCAAGTAGCAGTGCAAATTCTCATGATATTTTATTTAAAAATATGTGTGTGCGACCACTGGGAGCAATCGCGAAAGTAGCAAGCAGAAATAATGAATGATAATAGAAGAACGTTGAATACTGCGTATTGCGGCGAATGAAAATTTTAAACTTTTAGCGTTCCTTTGAGAGCTTTTTAAAATGCACTTGGACACATTACATGGATGAACGAAGATACTACTTTTTTATTTTCCCCTATTAATAAACATTCTGAGATTTATATCAGTAACAGTGAGTTGGCTGATATATGTCCATATAAATTGCTTTTCATATTTCGGTGCGGGAAGCTTGGCCCCAAAGTTTATCTTATTTTAGTTGCACCCTGTATATCATTATTTATGATGTTTCTAATATTTTAAGAAAAAAAACACTGAAGATACAAATGACCTTAGTCATGTATATTAAGGATTAACAATTAATGGTCATATTACGTATTATAATTTAGAATCTGCGGGACAAAAGTGAAGAGTTTAATAATAATTGAAAAATTTTATTTGTTATAAAATATTTTTATTTGTTTAGGCACATTCAAGTGTGGAGAAAGCTGGCCTTATAGGACTAGTTCGAATGCGATATATTAAATCTGACAGTGAATTAAGCATGAGAGGAGATGCTTTACTTGAGTCACTAACACGAGATCGAGCTGAGGGTCTGCTTCCTTTCTTTGTAAGTTTTGCTAATATTGTTTTTCTTGAATATGATCTGAATATTCTGATACTAATTTTGACTTATTGCATCTATTTTTTTCTAGATACATTTAATATTATTGGTTTTTGAAATTTTATTAAATATATATGTAATCTTATGTTGCCCATAACTTCCAAATCTATAATTTTATGCATAGTATAATAACATGTTATTGTTCTGTAGTTTATTAATTTTATAAGAGGAACGTTCCTATTAATATACTCTTTCTAAGCTTTATTATTCTTATTTTCATATATGATCCTCTTATTACGAATTTGTTATAATACTCCGCTGTCACGTATAAGTCGTAGCGAAAGTAATATACAGTAGATTTAATAAAAATATAGAGACAACGAAATCCGCGGTTGCTAACGTTGTGGGCGCAAGGGCTAGTAATCTAGGTATAGACGGACCGGTGCGCCAATTATAGACGTATTCCCTGCAAGTAGTAACGAACGCACGGATTCGGCGAACAAAGCCGGATCAACGTCGGTACTAGTTGGTCCCATAGGAGCTTTTTAGCTCCTAATTTGAGTCTTGCAAGCCTGTTTAGAACGAAAAATATTTATAATCGTGATTTTTCGCGATGTAATAATATTGGCTGAATTTATTTCGCTAATTATATGTTTTTCACGACAATAGATATAATACCTATGTGATAAAATGCAAATATTTCTTCTTAAAATTTGTCTTTAAAAACAATAAAGAAATTATGACAATAATACGTAACATTAATAAAAGTAAGAAAAATCAAATTTGAAATGAATTGGGTTACTGTGATAAATATAATTTTATTGTGATGCGTTTTATAGTTTTAAATGTTATTTCTTTGATCTAAAATCTATATTTTTTAAATACTATATGTTTTTAGCGTTATGAGAAATACACTTAC
>NW_017296956.1:853479-861864 GCF_001594075.2 Trachymyrmex cornetzi
CCCCCCCCCCCCGCAAAAGAAACAGGACACTATTAGATCAATTTTTAATACTTTTCAATAGCGGTAACTCAGCGAAAAATCATCGTAGTGAAATAAACTCTAAAACTCAAATTAAAGCTTAAACACTCCCTTTGATAATTATGAAGATAAAATTTGAGTTACAAAATGGTGGACAATGAAGACGAACATTGAAAGATAGGAAAAATATTTCTTCTTTAAACTGTTGCATTGCTCAGGAGAATTGGCTGTCAGGCATAAAAGTGAATCTTTAAGCTCATTTATTTCCAAACAAATATATATGGTGAATACTTTTCCACGATTTTTTTGACGAAGTTATACCGTTTTAAAGAAGTGTTACAAAACGAAGACCTTTTTCTTGTAAACTCAGTATAACTAAAAAATTAATTATTAAAAAAATTTTTCTTTTCTACACAATATACAGAAGACTATTCTGTTATTTGTACAGGTATGCGCAACCTTAGGCACAACTGGTGCATGTTCCTTTGATAATCTGAAAGAAATTGGACCGATATGTGAGTACAAAAATTTGAAATTATTATTTGAATGCACTTTTGAATGTCAATTTCAACATTATTGCTAATTCTTTTGGAGTATGTCATAAAACGTTATAATGGTTTGCAAATTTTGTATGCAATTATTACAGGTCAACAAAATGGTTTATGGTTGCACATTGATGCAGCCTACGCTGGTAGCGCTTTCATATGTCCGGAATTTCGAAGTTGGCTTCAGGGAGTAGAGTTCACTGATTCTATTGCCTTTAATCCTAGCAAATGGCTCATGGTCCATTTCGATTGTACAGCTATGTGGTATACATATAATATTATTATTAAACCAATATTATTATTAAACCTGTTTTTATGGATTAAAAGTTAATAATTTTAAAAAGTTAATAATTTTTTCTAATTCACAAGCATAACAAGATATTTATATAATAAATATAAATTTGACTGGAATAATTATAAACTTATGTTTAATCGTAATTTGTAAGATAATCGACCACAGCTTGCAATTCTTATAAATTACATTTCATAATTATATTTGTAAGAAAAATCGATCACAACAAGTAATTTTTATGTATTATATTAATAACTGTTTGTGCGTGATCGTAACGTTGAGAAAGTAAGCCACGTGCCTTTCAAGACTATCTATCGTTCAATTTTCGTTTTATTGCAGTTGGATTGTAGAGGTAGGGTCATCTTTTTTTGTTCCTTCCGCAATTTCCTTTCGAGGCCGTTCAACGATCGAACAGTTCATAATCTTTCAGATTCAGAATGTTATTTTAATTGGGTTTAAAGTCGATAGTACTAAGTAACGTGATTTATGACATTTTATGTTAGTATGTATTTATTAATGTGTATCTTTTATTTACGCACATATTTAATTAATTGCTAATTATCTAATTAAAAAGCAGAAATTTTCTGAACCATAAAAAATTACGATAATTATAAAAACGAAATAAGGTTGTAAAATAATGATCACGATTTTTGATAAATGTGTTAAAAAATTTACAATAAAGAATTTGTATTGTTATTATAACTATTAGGAATAACTAATAAACTTTTTAATAACTAGTAAACTTTTTACAAAAGATTATTCATTTTTTCGTGATAACGCATTACATATTACTTACATTTCTCTAATAATTGTGATAAATAGATCGTGCTACAAAATGTAAGCAAGCTAAAAGAAATACTAAATATTTCATGTTTATCAAACAATAGTAAATAAGTATAAATAATTAAAGAAAAGATTAGATTAAATGGAAATTAAATAAATTCTTTCTTTTTATTTATTTGTTTCAGGGTAAAGAACAGTCAAGCGCTACACAGAACTTTTAATGTCGATCCATTATACTTAAAGCATGAAAATTCAGGTAATTTAATAATTTAGTAGGTTGGAAATAAATCATTAAAGGGTTTGTGTTTATCATGTAAAATTCAATTATTAGAGAAAATCTATTAATTGGTGTTAGATTTCTATTTTAGATCTTTTAATTTGTTTTCCATCAATTTAAATTTACCTATGTATATATAAAAATTATATTTAATTTTAATATATCTAATCTATAAAATATAAAATTTCTAAATTAAAATAATATAAATCATTATTTTTTCATTTTTTAATATGATAATGTATGTCTTTTATATTTTTGATATAATAATATAATCAGTGTTTACTGGTATCCGGATAAAATTACTTAGATAATTAAATTTTCATCTTAGAGAATTTGAAAAAAGACGATTATCTACATAATTTGAAAACATAACATTTTTTTATCTGAGACACAGATGAAGATAATGTATATTCTAGTAAAAATAAAATGAAGGTATTTCATCTAGATTATCGAGATAATTTTATCTAGATACCAGCAAACACTGTATAATAAACATTTCTTTTAATAGGTCTTGCGATTGATTATATGGTAAGTAATATATGCCTTACAATAGTTTATTATAAAAGAATTTAAAATAAAATAATTATAGTTATATATCTGTAAGGAAAATTTTTATTTTTATAATTATAATAACATTTTTAGTGTTATTATATTTTTCAAAAGAAAGAATGTATAGACTTAACAATATAAAATTTAGTTTTAATGTTAATTTCAGCATTGGCAAATTCCTCTATCCAAAAGATTTCGAGCTTTAAAACTGTGGTTCGTTATCAGGAATTACGGAATTACTGGCTTGCAGAAACATATACGAGAGGTGAATAATTTAAAATAAACATATTTTTTATGAAAAAGTTAAATCTAATAAAAGATGTTTAGAGAGGAAAATATTTTAAATTTAATTAACGCTTCTTTCATTTATTACACAGAAATGTATAATGTAAGTCCGAAATTTATATTTATAGGGCGTGAGACTGGCACAGAAATTCGAAGCTCTGGTCTTGGCCGATGCTCGCTTTGAAATTCCCGCTCCGAGGCATCTCGGCATGGTAGTCTTTCGTCTTCTCGGGGAGAACACTTTGACAGAACGTTTGCTAAAGAAGCTTAATTCGCGGGGTCGATTGCATTGCGTGCCAGCAGCTTTGCACGGCAAATATGTTATCAGATTTACAGTTACCTCTACAAAGTATGTCTTTTTATATGTTTATTTTTCAATATTCATAATAAATTTATGTAATCATATTGAACTAAAATGAATGAAAACAATTTCTCTAAACTTTGCTATTCTATATATATGATAGAGAAGGTCTTTCAAGAATTAAAGCTCTCTGAATATATTTATTATTCTTGTCAATCTTGTCACACCGATAATTCTAATGGACTTAATAGATTTTATGAGCTTTTCAAATAAAACCTGGTATTTTCAGCACGACAAATGAAGATATTCTAAGGGATTGGGCAGAAATACGAAATACCGCTAATGAAATCTTGGGTGCTACTGCTCGATCACCTATACGAGCTAGAGTTCCTCTCGCAGGTAATATCGAGCCGAGAGTAAAACAGTTTTAGACAGCTTAACAGAAAATAGCAATTGATAATGACAATAACGTTAAACTATTTTTTGACAATGAAAACTCACCTTAAGCTAAAAATATTATTTACATTATTATTTAAACTGCAATTTGTAAAAGAAAGCCACAAGAATTTTATTTTTTCATTTATAGAATTCGCTTTTAGCTGATTTTGTACAAAAACAAACCACAAATATGTAAACTATGAGTTTTTACTTCTTTAATTATGTAAACAGATTATGTTTTTATCAATATTAATAAAGTGCAATAGTTAGATTTTGAGAAATAAGAGAATATCTCTTTAAGAGATTTATATCAGTATCAGGGACTTTCTCCTCTATATTTTTCAAATTTAATCATTGATTTGCATTCATTACTTTCATTAAATAGTGATAAAAATGATTTAGCCGTTAAATAAATAATTTTATTACGCTTATACACAATAAGTTGTTATTTTTTCGTTATTATGAACATACGATTGCTCCTACACTTCGCACATATTAACCCTTACCATACCATCTACAATTTGGTGCCTCATCCATACCATCAAGGGTCACTTTAAATCTCTTCGTTTTTTCACCTCTTCAAAATAATAAAAAAAAATCTCTAAAAATTCACCAACATACTTTCAATTTTCTAGAATAAATATTGACTTTTTGGAAAATAATAAAATGTGTAGTATAATTTATAATTACCGAAAGACTCAAAGAAACTTGCACGAGCAGGAATCGCTCGGCCACTAGTTACCCATATTAGTACGGTAAGGGTTAAAGATGAGTCATTATATGTATATAATTTTCGCGTAACAGAATTAAATTTATATTGATTTGTTTTTTATTATTTTACTTATAATATTTAACGTTGTTACAAAATATGTAATTAATTTCGATAATCTACAGATACACGGCAGAAGAATGAAAATTTTGGATCAAGTTTATTATTAGCAAATTCACCAATGTCACCGAAAATTGTAAACGGTAGTTTTGCTGCCATATATGACACGGCTGATGTATTTGAAGAATGCATGAAAACTTTTGGGAAAATTCATCTTGAAGCGAGAGATAGTCCAGGTAAATATTTATTCATCCATTATTATCTTTAATTGGAAAAAAATATTTATATAAATTTTTTTATTATTATCGCCGTCGTTCGGTTAGAAAAAAGATTATATGATTTTAATAAGGACATACACACACACACATCGTAAGCGATGGGTGATTGATCACAATAGATCATAGTATATTGCATCAAGCGACTCGGTAGTTTGCGATGCCAAGGGCATAAAAATAGTAAAACGAGCGTCATGCGTGAAAGTTATTACCTATAGGGTGCGTTCCAAATTGCGCATAAAGCGCATGATACGTAATTTGTCATTGTTGTTCACCGAATAATAGAGAAAGATTATCGTGCGTTTCATGCGTTCGGAACGCACCCATAGACGCGAGTGGCGCGAGTCAATCGTTCGGTCGTCACTTCAATCAAGACAAAATATAAGTCAAATCAATTTGACCGTAGATGAATCAAAGATCAAGATCAATGAGATTGTCAGTAGTACAGAGTGTGTAAATTAAACGGTGTAACTTTTTCAAATTCTGGTGTTTCTCTGCACTATTTTGTTACATCCTCTAAAACAGTTATTTGTGTAATTAGGTATGCATACGCGCAGATTCTCTTGACTTTATTTAATTTTCGAAATATGTTATTGAAGCTAATATACATTATTTTCAAGATAATCTAATCATCATGTCCAAGACATTAACTAATATTATCTTGTTACATTTATTTCAGCCATACGTCGTCGTATTCGCGGAATATTAATGTCAGGTAAACAATTTTCGCTGGATTCTCGTATGGATCTCGTTCAGGTATGCTTGAATCAATCGATAATTTTTATTTTTGCATATTTTGGTATCTTTTGGTATCGTTTACGAAATAAGTATAACATTATCTAAATGATATTGTTTCTTAGGGATATGTTTGCAGCCGTCCACTCTCGGATTCTCCTTCCGAATTACCATTAATGAAAGAGGATGAAGATGCCGGATTAAGCGAATCAATATTTGACGTTGATGCAATGGATGAATCTGAAAATGGTGCGTTCCCATTATTTTATAAATAACAAAAGAAGCGTATACTATACGAAATTTATGGTCTTCAGATAAATCAATTGTTTATAAAAATTGGGAGGATTCCGATAATTCCGAAACAACTGAGAAGGAATCATCCGTCTCGAAGAGCGATTCGAGTTATACAGTAACAAATGGTTCGTTCATCAACGTTGGTGCTAAAGATAACGGCGATAACACAGTGACGATTGCTTCGGCCGATGTAGGCTTTCCTAGAAGTGAAACTATAGCTGCTTTTGGACATCGTCCTTATACAGGCGATCTAGTGCCTGTCCGAGTTTTGAAAGAGAAGTCAATGAAAGAGAATAAAGAAGACGATGGCAAGGGGGAGCTCTGTAGAAAATGTGGTCACTACTCTAAACATCAGTAATTAGTCCAAAAGTATTCTTCATACGCTAAAGAGCGTATGAGCACTTGAAGCCATTCTTATATTTTCGCAGATCTGTCAATTTAAAATTATTTTCACGGTATATCGTGTTAGCAAATTAAGTTAAATGTTAAGTGGAATAACAAATTACATCATCTTGGTGAATAAATTTCGAAATTCGAGGGCCTAGCAAATTTTAGAATAATATAAAATTATTATGGAAAATTAATTCTGTATTTTTTTTTTATAAGTAAGTACATATATTCTATACATTTTGTTAAGATTATCAACTGATGTATTTATATTTTTATTTAAAAATATAATTTGTTTTTTTTTTATTGTAATAATTATATTTACACAAATTAGATTATTTGATTGTATATTAATATCCTATAAAAATAAAAAGATATTAAAAGATTAGTTAAAATAATTAATAGTCGTCTTCTTTTTAATATTTATGTAGTTTATGTTGTTAGTTAGAACAGTTGTAGTAATTGTCAAAGTTATAAAGTGCAGTTATAAAGTGTACGTAACAAACGTATAAAATTAAATAAATGCACAACATAATGAAATGCTTAATGACCTATTCATTATCATTTATGCATAGATGTATTATACTTCATTCCTTTGTTGTCCTAAAAATCTTAAAAGTATATTAAAACATGTATACGTAAATATTATATGTATATGTTACGTCCTGTAAATTTCACAATTCTTTTTCTCATGAGGATCTGTATCATTATCACCTTTAGAAATAATTCTAAAGTCGAACAAAATGTAAACTTTATTTATAAATATTTGCGATACTGTTCGAAAACATACAAAATATAGCTACGACAAGGATTGCGACACCAAGTGACAAACACGCGACAAAAATATAGTCAGTGGTCATCAAATACACACTCAACCGGTCTTTTGTTCTCAAAAAGTATTCAATCTCCTAAAATTATCCATATATTCTAGGATGCGTTCAGGCAGACTATTAGCACTATTTTACTTTGTGTCATTCTATCTTTATTTTATATCTAATGAAAGATAAAGATGGAATAACACAAATAGCACTAATAGCGTCTTCCCAAACGCACTCCTAAGTCAGTCCGTGGTTTCTATTCGAAGAAATAGGTTATTAAGAAAATGATCAAACTCCCACTGGATTGTCCATTACATCGATGCATATAAACGTAATTTTTATACATGTATTAATTTTAATATGATTAGTTTTAACTCCAGTTCTTTTATGTGTATGCAGGGAACAGAAGATATAAGTAACACATTACTTGTAACATTGTTAATAAACGAACAAACGCCAAAGGCTTTGATTTTGACAATGTTATTAAAGTTACTATACTGAACAATGTTTCAAAAGTTTCAACCATCTCTTGGACACCTTAGATATGCTAATATCGGCGGTTCCGTAACTTTCAAGCCTTATAACTCAAAAAGTATTTAATGAAATAATATTTTGTCATAATGTTTTAAAGAGCTTTCGAGATAAGCTGCAAAGATATGCAGCAAATATTTAGATTAGGGGAGTCAGGTTCGATGACCTTGATCTCGCCATATGTTGTCAAGGTCGTGATCTTGAGTGACCTCCAACAAGTTTTAGCCGTCGCTTGTTATTCATTAAAAAGTTATTAACAATCAAAGTTCTTAATTATTTCTCCGCTTTGCATGAAAAGTCGGATGACTCTAGGCAGAGGATGCTACGGGATGAACCTCGCTTCGCGCGGAAAGTCGATCGCTCTTAGTCGGTCCATTGGATACCTCCTCCCCTGTCATCCAACTTTTCATGCAAAGCGGGGAAATGTGTGTGTACGCGTATGCGCAAGCGTGCACGAGGCTGCATGCGTATACGTGATATACAGATATACTGGAAAAATTGACGGAAGATTCTGTATATATAAGTGCGTACTACAAGATGTTTGTAGTGTATACTTTGAACCACTGTAGAGTGCAGACAAGAACTTACTCAGTATACACAAAGTACGTATATCGTAGTACGTATATCGAATATTCTAGGAATACTAGTAACATATCGTTTTAATGTTCTTTGAACATTTTCAGAATATACTTGTTTGTGTGCAAGGTTAAATACATCTTTTCTTTGATATTTATCCGTTTATCTTTCTAGTATACTTAGTCGAAGAGAATTTCCAATTATCACTAATTATTTCAACTTAGTAGCTTCGCAGATAAAGAACACTTTGGTGCACAAGTGCTGTCTCAATGGACCGATCTTGATGGGGAATTATTACTATTACTTTCTTTGGCTATTTTAACATCAATTGTACAATTGGTTGAATAAAGCTTCACGTTGAATGCTATCAGCATTAAAAACTGTTGTACTACCGTACAAGCCCTTGTCGAAGAGCAGCAGCAGCAGCAGTAGCAGCAGCAGCAGCAGGAGCA